>NW_022631404.1:0-98142 GCF_010015895.1 Lontra canadensis
AGCGTCCAATTACTCCTGTCTGCCTGGCCTCCAGCTGCGCTCCGAGCTCACCGAGCCTGCGACCGGTTCAAGGTAAGCCCGAGCTGTGAGCTCACTCCTCGGCTCCGTCTCTGTAGCCGGCTTTCCCGTTCTAATACCTGCAAGCTCTGCGACACTCAGACACCCCGATCCTTCTGTGACCCTGCGGGACTTGAGGCCACACTGGCCCTGCGTGGCCTCACCCCAGTTAAGCCTCTGGAGCGATGTCCCTCATCGGAACAGACTCTCAAAAGTCCTGATTTTGTGTTCCGTTGCTCCGCCGCTTGCCGGGAACCGGCCCCTCCCCCCGGGGTCTATCTTCCCGTCCCTTTGGATTCACTTCTCTGCCAGTCCTACCTTTCAGAAAGTGGTTGATTTTCTGTTTCTAGAATTGCTGTTCTTCTTCTCTTCGATCTCCCGTTGGATTTGTAGGTGTTTGCAATCTTTAGATAAGCTATCTAGCTGATCTCCCGCAACCTGAAGTAGTCTCAGCTGCTACTTCTCCGCCATCTTGACTCCTCCTCAGGATTCACCATTCTTGATGCTATTAAGAATATTTGTGATTCATGGAAAGAGGTCAGAATGTCAACATTAACACACAAAAAGGATTTAACTCCAAAACTAGATCCATTCACAGTTCTGAATGCCACCTTCCCTAGGTCTCTATGGGGAAGAGGATCAGGAGGAACAACCATTAACAGGAATTTGGAAGAAGTTGATTCTGACCCTCACAGAGGGCTTTGAGGAGGAAGTAACTGAAGCCATGGTGGGAACAGCAAGAGAACTACTGTAAGAAGCAGAGCTTGAAAGTGTGACTGAATTCTGACAATCTCATGATCAAACTTATTGGATGAGGAGTTGCTTCTTATGGCTGAGCAATGAAAGTGGTTTCTTGAGATGGAATCTACTGCTGGTGAAGATGCTGTGAAAGTTGTTGAAATGACAACAAAAGGTTTAGATTATTACATAAACAGAACTGATAAGCAGTGGCAGGGTTTGAAAAGATTAACTCCAATTTTGGAAGTTCTACTGTAAGTCAAATGCTATTGTATAGCATCGCATGCCACAGAGAAATCTTTCATGAAAGGATCACTGGATGCGGCAAACTTCATTGTCTTATTCGAAGAAACTGCCACAACCACCCCAACCTTCAGCAAACACCATCCTGATCAATCAGCAGCCATCAACATAGTGCAAGACCTTCCACCAACAAAAAGATTACAATTATTGCAGGTGCAGATGGATAACTATTTTTAGCAATAATTTTTTTATATTAAGATAAGTATATCACTTTTTTAGACATAATGCTATTACACACTTAATAGATTGCAGTAGAGTATAAACATAACTTTTATATGCACTGGAAAACCAAAAAATTCATTTGACTCACTTGCAATATTTGCTTTATTGTGGTGATCTGAAACCAAACCCACAATGTCTATGAGATATGCCTGTATATCACCTTCCTGGTTCCATCATTACTTATTGAGTAGAACAAAATCATCAATGTGCTTATTTTACACATGTATGAGTTACAATTTCACCTTTATTTAAAAATTATTCTTGGGCGGCTGGGTGGCTCAGTGGGTTAAGCCTCTGTCTTTGGCTCAGGTCATGATCTCAGGGTCCTGGGATCAAGTCCTGCATCAGGCTCTCTGCTCAACAAGGAGCCTGCTTCCTCCTCTCTCTTTCTCTGCCTGCCTTTCTGCCTACTTATGATCTCTGTCAAATAAATAAATAAAAATCTTTTAAAAACATAAAAATAAAAATAATTATTCTTTAACATACGTTTCTATGATTTTTTTTTTTCCCTCGGCAAACTATTTTGGATATGGGTTAACTTGGCTAAAACAAATTTTTAAGCAACAGAAAATATTTAATGACTTGTAAAGTCTACAAAAGTGAAGTGAAAAAATAGGTTATGAAACATAAAGCACAGTTTTTTTTTTTTTCCCCTATATGTTCCACAAATTTAACAGGATTATCTCTTATTATCTCTGCTTTCTGGTTGCTGCCTTGGGCCTTTTTGTTAGTTGACTTTTGAATTTGTTGTCTCCTTGATCAACATCATTTCAAGTGTGCAGAAGTACTCTCTCTTTAGTCTTTCCCAAACCCATCTAACCCAGAGTTTGGCAAAATGTTGTTGAATGCTTGGGTGAAAACAGTGGGGGAATTAAAATGCAAAGAAAAGACAACAAGTTTTTTCATTTTTATTTTTGTTCTTTGAGGGCAGAGGGAGAGAGAGAGAGTGAAAGCAAAGGAGGGTGGGGTGGGGTGGAAGTGGAACAGAGGAAGAGGGAGAGGAATGCAATCCAAGGGAGAGGAATCCAAAGGGTGGGGGTGGGGGGGTGGGGACTCCATCTCATGACCCTGAGATCATGACTTGAGCCAAAATCAAGAGTCTGACACTTAACTGATGGATGCACCCAGGTGCCTCAAAAGGTGACAGTCTTAATGCCAAAGATTCTGTATCACTTTACATAGAGTCCACTAAGAAGAATGCTCCAAAGGGGGCCATTCACCATTGGTTGTTTATCTTCTCAGCTGTGTTCTGCCGCAATGTTGCAGACTCTTCCACTTTCTTAGGAGAAAATGCTGCTTTCATAATAAACTCTACAAAGATTTAATTGTGTTTCTAAAGAATGGGTTCCTTAACATTTCAGTCAGAATCCTCTACATTTAGATTTCTTTATTATTGAGATAGTCAGAAGGAGCCATCCTGACACCTTCATGTCTAATCTCTCCTAGAACCAGTAGTGATAATGCCCCAAACACCAGGTCTAGCTTTCAAACTAAGAAACAATTTAAAGACTGATTGATTGATTGATTATTTATTTATTTGAGAGAAAGCAAGAGTGAAAGAGCACAAACAGGAGGAGCTTCAGAGGGAAAAGGAGTAGCAGACTCCTTACTGAATAGGAAGCCCTATGCAGGACTCCATCCTAGGGCCCTGGGATCATGACCTGAGCTGAAGACAGACACTTGACTGATGGAGCCATCCAGACATCCCAAGAAGAAATAATTTATCATGACCCTAATGGCTGTTTTTTGTCTTCTACAGTGTTTAAACTCCACTTACCATATTCAGCAACAGGAAGAAACTTTTGACAACATAAAAAACAGAAGTTTCGCAAAGTTTCATACATTTTTTAAAATATTTTCAAGCTCCCAATATGGTTAATAATAATAACAAGAACAAAAACTGCAGCCATGATGATTACAATGGAAATAAAGAACAAATACAAGTGAAAGAACATTTAAATGAAAGGGTTTGAGTGATCCTGACAAGGTTTCCCTATGACAAAATACAATATTTTGTAAAATCTGCTTAGTTTTTATTAGTTATTATTTTTCTTCTAGCAATATATTCTTTAAAAAGTATAAGGCTATAAATCATCTGATGATCATTTCAACTGAATAAGTATATTTTTTATTTGCAAATAAAGATAAAACGCAAATCCATGTATTAAGTTTGATTTTCTGGTGAATATTTTTCCTGAACAACTGCTGTCTGTACTCTGAAGGAAGTGTCTTGAGACTGCCAGGATAGTGATTGTTTCCCAGCATGTTAGGTTAGAGATGAGCTAGATGATCTAACAAGTTTGTGGCTAAGTTTTAGCTAGCATACTTGAGCTTTCATTAAAATGCTTTGATGCATTGAGATCTTAGCATATGGTGAAGCCATAAAATCATACACACACACACACTTTTTACTTATACTTTTCAATTTTTTGTCTTTTTTTTTCTGCTCCTGAAGTAGAGATTAAATAAGAAGTAGATTGCCTAAATAAGTAAATACAAATATGATAAGAAACACTATGAAAATATCAGTTCTAAGCTTAGTGCTTTTTATCATACTTGTATTTACTTATTTAGGCAACCTACTTCTTATTTAATCTCTACTCCAGGAGCAGAAATGCTTCTCTAACTTTAGATTGCTCCTCTCTCACTCCAGAAAGATCTCCAAATATTTAGAGTTTAGAAGGATTCCAACTAAAATGCTGCATAGTGATTATAGTTTCTTCAACAAGTTTTAAAATTTAGAAAGTTCTTTGTTGTACAAGCAATGATTAGAATTGCTTGCCGTTTGATAAACATAACAAAAAAGATTACACAGTATGAGCACAAGAGCATTGAAGGATTCAATGTATTTAATACTCTTTGCAATGAAAACTACAATTCTTATCTTGTTGAACTCCATGTTTTTTTGTTTTTCACAAATTACTATTTGATTGCCTTCTTTTAATTTGATGATACAAATAAACGCAAAATAGGGAGTGTTGACTATCCTGATAACATTTCTATTGCACAGTCCTTTCTCTTCCTTTATTTTGTACTTTTTTCTTTGCAATTATTTACTTGATGGAGCATTTGTAAAATTATTTTTTTTTTGGAGATAATGACCTGCTTGGGGTAAGAGTATTCTTTAGGAAATATTAGGTTTAGCCACTTGTTTTGTGGGCTGCTATAAAGTGAAACAAATAATAAGAAAACTTTTTTGATGAATTTTTATTTCTTCAATGACTTCTTGCATCTAAAAGGTGGCCCATATGTAGACAATGTATTTCTCATAGCTGATGCTACTATAGAGATAAAAATGTGTGTATTATCACAGTATAGGCTTGTGAGAGGATGTGCTAACAAATCCATGTGCAAAGTATTCATTACCGGTGCACATAAGGCTAGCAATGAGGGATTCAGTCATATTCTCTAACAGTCTGGATTTAAAACAGATGTACGTGTGTGTATCATTGTCATCATTATTTGCTCACTGTTGATAGCAGAACATTGTCTGAAAGGCAATTTTATTTTTAGCTTATTTACATCACAGGCCTATTCTTTTCTGATTTGGCAAGCTCTTAGCATCCCACACGACTGAAATATTTGACTTGACATTTCACAGATAAACTATTATTTGAAGCAAATAATGTAGCATTCTTATGGAAGACAATTTTTATAATTCAAAGATGCTTGAACTTTTTCACATTCTAAAAAAAGAATTACCTTTGTGTAGATCGGTCAAGGACTTAATATTATTTTATATGAGTGTTCTAGAATTACAGTCATTAGAAAATATATCCTATATGGAAATTGTGTGGACAATTTTATTCTATCATATACTTTGTCACTGTTAAATAATATGCTTTATAATTGTAATAGTAATGAAATGTAAGAACTATTCTTTATTGTCATAAATCAGCTTTCCACAGTGGTGAGGGAGTGGGAAAGAGTTCAAGAGCTAATATTTGGTAGGTGAGGGAACTGAGGTTGAGAGAGAGTAGACTATTTGTCTATGGCCATGAAAGATATAATGTAAAGTAACTACAATTCCAGTGTGGATTTGTTTGACACTGGTGCTTGGGTGACTCAGTCGTTCAAGCATCCACCCTCAGCTCAGGTCATGATCCCAAGAGTCCTGGGATGGAGCCCTGCATCCAGTTCCCTGATCAGTGGGGAGTCTGCTTATCCCTCTCCCTCTGCCCCTCTCCACCCTCTGCCTGCTTGCCCTCTCACATCCGCTCTCTGTCTCTCAAATAAATAAATAAAATCTTTAAAAAATAATAAAAAAATAAAATCCATGCCCTTAAAAGACTAATAGTGACAGACAACTCAGCACTGGAAGGCACCATGTTTTAACCACTTGGGAATATATTCAAATGCAGTAGGACTCACCAGGTCAAGAATTGGGTCTAGAAGGCATTTATCACTTAAAGCTATGTTTTTTTTTTTTAAGATTTATTTATTTATTTTACAGAGAAAGCACAGGCAGGGGAGACAGGGAGAGGGAGAGAGAATCTCAAGCAGACTCCACACTGAGTGGAGAACCTGATGTGGAGCCTGGATCTCAGGACGCTGAGATCATAACCTGAACCAAAACCAAGAGTTGGATGTTTAACTGACTCACAGTTCAGGCACCGCCATTTTACAGCTGTAATGCACTTCGTGTAATTTGAGTATTTAGTGTTCCCTTCCATGTGCATAATACTGAGAGTGCATTGTGGCACAATTCCAGGGGCTCCATTCACATTGCATTTTATGCCATGTGAAATCCTAGTACATCTCCTTCAGTGTTATTGACCTTACGGGAGATACACAAAAATTACAACAGATGTTTGTTTAAAGATGCTTCTAATCTTTGTATACAGTTCTTCCACAAACAAACAAATAATAACATGGGGAATACAAAGGAATTAAAATAATATGTCATGAGTTAAACATGTGGTGAAGGCAGTTTTTAGCAAATTGCAGTGCAGGGTTTCTCCTTGATGGTTTCCATTTTCCCTTTCTCTACTTGCTCTACATGTATGCCCATGAGTCATCACTGGACTCCACAATTGTTCAGCAGTGCAGTGGTGTTGTAGCCTCTAAACTCCTTCTTTCTGCCTCAGATCCTATTAAAATTCTCATCCTTTTATCTAGCCTTTTTGGTGTGGAGCATTTCAGGGAAGGGACTAATACCTGATTTACCCAAGAGACTAGAAGACCTCATCCTTTCCAGGAATGTCTGAATGTCAAGAAAAGATTTTAATCTGGGATAGGCTTCCTAAGAAGAAATGAGCTTGATCTGGAAGACTGAGTTTGATCTCAGAGGCAAAGGAGGAGGAAAATGCTTTTCTGGAACCTGGGAAGAAATAGGTTAACAAACTTCTTAAATGGGAAAACAGCAACTATTTTAGGCTTACAGGATACACTATTTCTGTTGCAACTACTCAACTGTGTTGTGTAGCTCAAAAGCCACAAGACAATATATAAATGGTTGTAGCTCTGTTCCAATAAAACTTTATTTACAAAAACAGCTGACAAGTTCACTGTAGTTTGTTTACCCCTGCTGAGGTCTTTAAAACCATAAATGGTCCATGTATTTCTTTATTATTAATATCCTAATAGAATAGAAGTTTACAATAATAAATCAACTTTAAAAAGTTGAGTCTATACCTTTTCTCTAAGTTAAATTCTCTGTGCCTCTCAGCTCTTCTGAAGCTCTTCTAGGACCTAGAACCTGGCTGATGCACAATGCCAGCCTGTAATTGTTTAATTATAGAGTATTTCCATGTGCTGAGTACTTTATACATATCATTTCATTATGTCCTCACCTTACCCTAAAAAGCTGAGTCATAGTGGTCTTGGATTAGTAACATGCCAAAGACTGCATAGCCAATAAGAAACAGAGCTAAACTCTACCTCTGAAACCCAAATCATCTGGTCTTGAAAGCCTACTTTCACCTGTCCTTCCTCCAGGTCTCTACTGAGCTGGTATTAAAGATATAGACTTTAAGTAGTAAACTGAGATGCCACCAGAAATATTTCTAGAATAATAGGAGACAAAATAACAAGTGTCCAATCCTTAATTCTAAACATTAAGATAATCTACTATCCAACCATGTCTAGAACACTGGTTAGGGCAACTTCAATTTCAGGATTACTAATCACTGAATCAGAAAAAGTCATCAGAAACTGCTCCATTCTCAGTGAGTACAGAATCTTAGTTAATCCTTTTATCCTCTTCAATAAAACTTGTTATGGCAACACAAAATAGTAATAAAGAGAAAACTGTCAAAATTATGATGTAGTTCAAAAGGCATCTTTTATTTTGTTTTTCTGTCAAATACCTAGCAAACACTTTTTAAATAGTCCTATTTCACAAGCAACCTTGTAAAATTATGAAAACCCAGTAGTTTTCTACATTGGTGGTATCTCAATGTGTTAGGACTTGAGCTGCTAACACAAAAATATATTTTCCACTTTTGATTTTTTAGAAGAGTTTAAATACAGATTTCTATTTTATTTCTTTACAACTTAATTTTCTTTTTCATTTTCCTTCAAGTAGAAAAGTGCCTGGGCAAGGCAGAGAAACAAGAAAACCCCAAATCTCTTTGGTTTTCATGCTTCAAGTCTAGTGATGGGAAAGTATCTCTAAAATGTGATTAAACTGGGGCACATGGCTGGCTCAGTCAGTTAAGCATCTTCCTTCAGTTCCGGTCATGATCCCAGGACCCTGAGATCAAGCCCTGCATGGGGCTCTCTGCTCAGCAGGAAGCCTGCTTCTCCCTCTCCCACTCTCCCTGCTTATGTCCTCTCTCTCTGTGTCTCTCTCTGTCAAATAAATAAATAAAATCTTAAAAAAAAAAGATAATAAATCCTAGTTTTTCCATAGGACTGAACAAGGTAAAGAGAATAGAGGACTTAGCAAGACAAGGCTCCCAAATAAAGGGTCAGGAACACAGAGAGTGTTTATAATTACATAGAATCCAAAGATCAATTTGAAGAGGATTGAGAAATTCTTCCCCTATGATCCTTTGTTTTGTTTCTTAAATTCCACATGAGTGAAATCATATGATAATTGTCTTTCTCTGATTGACTTATTTCACTTAGCATAATATCCTCTAGTTTCAAACACGTCGTTGCAAACAGAAAGATTTCTCTTTTTTGATGGCTGAGTAATATTCCATTGTACATACATAACACATCTTTATCCATTCATCTGTTGATGGACATCTGGGCTCCTTCCATAGTTTGGCTGTTGTGGACATAGCTTCTATGAACATTGAGGTTCAGGTGCCCCTTTAGATCAATACATTTGTACCTTTGGGGTAGATACCTAATGGTGCAATCGTTGTGTTGTAGGGGAGCTCTACTCTCAAATTCTTGAGGAATCTCCATACTGTTTTCCAGAGTGGCTATACCAGCCTGCCTTCCTATCAGTTTTGTTTTCATGTTGATTAGATGTTCTGCTTTCTTATTATCCTAAAGTGGTCTTTGTCAAATTTTTATGATGTTGCCTTTATAAAATAATCTGGAGTTTATTTTACAATCCACATATCAGTGCATCACCAGTTATTTTCTCCACTTGTGGGTTACCTTTTCTTTATTTTTGGTGTATTTTTTTATGAACAGTTTTGTGCCTTGTTGTTAAAATAATCTTTTCTTATTCCAGTGTTATAATGTTATTCTCCTGTATCACTTATACAAATGTTATAGATTTTTTTTAATTTAGGTATTGAATCCACTTGAGATTGATTTTATGAATACTGAAAAGCAGTGATCCATTTTTTTTCCCCATTAGTATGTTCAATTGTCCTAAACAATTATTAAAAAGTTTTTCCTTTCCCCAGTAACCTGCTTGACAGTTTTTCTTGTACTATTAATTAGCTAAATATTATTTATTAATTAGCTAAATTTGTTCTATAATATGCATATTATGTTTTGATATTTAATAGGGTCAATCTCCTTAGCTTGTTCTTAATATTTAGGAGTTTCTTCATTACTAGTTTTTATTCTTTCATAAAATTTTAGAATCAGTTTTCAAAAATAACTTATTAGAAGTCTGCTTATAATTACATAGAATCTATAGATCAATTTGAAGAGGATTGAGAAATTTGTATATTTAACAATCCTCAATAATAATATGAATAATGTTTATATTCAATGCTAA
Source organism: Lontra canadensis (assembly GCF_010015895.1). Lineage (NCBI taxonomy): Eukaryota > Metazoa > Chordata > Mammalia > Carnivora > Mustelidae > Lontra > Lontra canadensis. The sequence goes on from NW_022631404.1 coordinate 9,452, forward strand.
ATATTTCCATTTACTTAGGTCTGTTGCTAAAGGCTTTCAAGAAGTTTCATAATTATTTGCATACCTTTTATTAAAATTATTCTGCAATATTATGTGTTTTATAGTAAATTTTTGTATCTTTTTGTACATTGCATTTTTTGAATGTTTGCTGGTTGATTGAAATACAATTGACTTTTCATATTAAATTTGTCTTATGCAAAGTTGTGAAACTTTGTTAGTAATTCTAATTATTTTTCTACATAGTTTTTTTATTTTCTTTGTAAATAGTCCCATCATTTTCAAATGGTCATTTTCTTTTCCTTTTTTATTTTTTAAAATCTTCATTTCTTTTTTTTTTTTCTTAATGTTTTTATTTGGCTAAAGTAGTGATGGTAGATATTCTTAATCTTATTTTTGACTTTCAAAGGAATTATTTTAATGATTTGCATTAAGTATGATGGTTGCTATAGATTTATCACTGATACACTTCTTTTTTTAAAAGACTTTATTTATTTATTTGACAGATAGAGATCACAAGTAGGCAGAGAGGCAGGCAGAGAGAAAGGAGGAAGCAGGCTCCCTACTGAGTAGAAAGCCTGATTGGGGGGGGGGGCTTGATTCCAGAACCCTGGGATCATGACCTGAGCAGAAGGCAGAGGCTTTAACCCACTGAGCCACCCAGGTGCCCCTAAATAAATTTTTTAAATTATATTTTAGTCTTATGCTAAATTTTTTTTAACTTTTACTCTTTTCTCTTTAATGTTTTTTAACTAGTTTATCTTAACAATACCTTTCATAAAAAAATCATTTTGGGGGGCGCCTGGGTGGCTCAGTGGGTTAAGCCTCTGGCTTCAGCTCAGGTCATGATCTCAGGGTCCTGGGATCAAGCCCCACATTGGGCTCTTGGCTCAGCAGTGAGCCTGCTTCCCCCTCTCTCTGCCTGCCTCTCTGCCTACTTGTGATCTCTCTCTCTCTCTCTCTGTCAAATAAATAAATAAAATCTTAAAAAAAAATCATTTTTAAACTTTCATTGTTATAGTCATATTTTATCCTTCATTGTATCTAACTTTATTTTTTGTATACACACAGGGTTTTTTCTTCTAAAAAAATTTGGGACACAACTTCTTCTAATAGATCAAAATATACCCTAAATCTAGAACAGGGCTTTGTTCTAGTCTCCAGCCTGAAGAAATTCTCTCCACTTTCTTTTTCTTTCTTTTCTCAACCAACTTATCCTCTCCTTTTTTAGGATTTTTAAAAAAATTTTCATCTTTATACTCATATTCCATCCCTTCATAGTGTTTACCCTTACTTTGTGTATATATAGATGTGTATATATATATATATATATATATATATATATATATATAATTTTTCCTTCTTTAATTTTTTCAGAAGTTGTTTCTTCTAAGAGACCAAAATACTCCCCAAATTAAGTGGGTGGCTCTGTTATATTCACCAGTCTAATATATATTTTCTTCTTTTTAATTTTTTTCTTGATCTTTTTAATTTTTTTTTTTTTTCTGAACATCTTTTTACCCTCTTACTTCTCTCCATGGGTCTCTTCTGATTTGGCTGCTGCACATTATACTGGGGTCTTTGCCACCCTTTTAGCATATTATTCTCTCCTTCATATATTCCATCTGGATAAAATGACAAGGTGGAAAAACTCACCAGAAAAAAAAAGAACAAGAGGCAGTACCAAAGGCTAGGGACCTAGTCAATGCAGACATTGGATCTAGAGTTCAGAATGATAATTCTCAAGGTGCTAGCTGGGCTTGAAAAAGGCATGGAAGATGTTAGAGAAACCTTGTCTGGAGAAATAAAAGCCATTTCTGGAGAAATAAAAGAACTAAAACTAGTTGTTAAATAAAAGAACTAAACAAGCTGAAGTCAAAAAAGCTATTAATGAGGTGCAATAAAAAATGGAGACTCTTACTGCTAGGATAAATGAGGCAGAAGAGAGAATTAGTGATATAGAAGACCAAATGACAGAGAATAAAGAAGCTGAGCAAAAGAGAGACAAACAACTAGTGGACCACAAGGGGAGAATTCAAGAGATAAGTGATCCATAAGATGAAACATTAGAATAATTGGGATGCCAGAAGAATAAGAAAGAGAGAACAGAGCAGAAGGTATATTGGATTGAATTATTGTAGAGAATTTCCCTAATATGGCAAAGGGAACAAGCATCAAAATCCAGGAGACACAGAGAACCCCCCTCAAAATCAATAAGAATAGGTCCACACCCCGTAATCTAATAGTAAAATTTACAAGCCTTAGGGACAAAGAATAAATCCTGAAAGCAGCCCAGGAAAAGAAGTCTGTAACATACAATTGTTAAAATATTAGATTGGCAGCAGACTTATACACAGAGAGCTGGCAGGCCAGAAAGAACTGGCATGATATATTCAGCACACTAACGAGGAAAACATGCAGCCAAGAATACTATATCCAGCTAGGCTATCATTGAAAAGAGAAGGAGAGATAAAAAGCTTCCAGGACAAATAAAAACTAAAAGAATTTGTAAACACCAAACCACCCCTACAGGAAATATTGAAAGGGGTCCTCCAAGCAAAGATAGAGCCTAAAAGTAGTAGACCAGAAAGGAAGAGAGACAATATACTGTAACAGTCACCTTACAGGCAATACAATGGCACTAAATTCATATCTCCCAATAGTTACCCTTAATGTAAATGGGCTAAATGCCCCAATCAAAAGACACAGGGTATCAGGATGGATTAAAAAAAAAAATCAATATGCTGTCTACAAGAAATTCATTTTAGACCCAAAGACACCTCCAGATTTAAAGTGAGGGGGTGGAAAACAATTTACCATGCTAATGTACAACAAAAGGAAGCTGGGGTGGAAACTTATATCAGTTCAATTAGATTCTAATCCAAAGACTATAATAACAGATGAGGAAGGATACCATATCATACTCAAAGGGTCTGTCCAACAAGAGGATCTAACAATTTGAAATATCTATGCCCCTAACATGGGAGCAGCCAACTATATAAACCACTTAATAACAAAATCAAAGAAACACATTGACAATAATACAATAATAGTAGGGGAGTTTAACACCCTCCTCACTGAAATGGACAGATCATCCAAGCAAAATATCAACAAAAAAATAAAGGCCTTAAATGACACACTGGACCAGATGGACATCACAGATAAATTTAGAACATTCCATCCCAAATCTACAGAATACACATTATTCTAGAGTGCACATGGAACATTCTCCAGAATAGATCACATCCTGAGTCATAAATCAAGTCTCAGCCAGTACCAAAAGGTTGGGATCATTCCTTGCATATTTTCAGACCACAATGCTCTGAAGCTAGAACTCAATCACAAAAGGAAAGTTGGAAAGAACCCAAATACATGGAGACTAAAGAGCATCCTTCTAAAGAATGAATAGGTCAACCAGGAAATTAAAGAAGAATTGAAAAAATTCATGGAAACAAATGATAATGAAAATACAACAGTTCAAAATCTATGTGACACAGCAAAGGTGGTCCTGAGCGGAAAATTTATAGTGATACAAACCTTTCTCAAGAAACAAGAAAGGTCTCAAGTACACAACCTAACCCTACACCTAAAGGAGTTGGAGAGAGAACAACAAAGAAAGCCTAAACCCAGCAGGAGAGGAGAAATAATAAAGATCAGAGTAGAAATCAATGAAATAGAAACCAAAAAAACAATAGAACAAATCAACAAATCTAGGAGCTGTTTCTTTGAAAGAATTAATAAGATTGATAAACCCCTGGCCAGACTTATTAAAAAGAAAGAGAAAAGACCCAGATACATAAAATCATGAATGAAAGAGAAGAGATCACAACCAACACCAAAGAAATACAAGCAATTGTAAGAACATATTATGAGCAAGTATACACCAGCAAATTTGACAATCTGGAAGAAATGGATGCATTCCTACAGACATATAAACTACCACAACTGAACCAGGAAGAAATAGAAAACCTGAACAGACCCATAACCTGTAAGGAGATTGGAGCATTATAAAAAATCTCCAAAGAAGCTAGAGCCCAGGGCCAGACGGTTTCTCAGGGGAATTCTACCAAACATTTAAGGAAGAATTAATTCCTATTCACCCAAAACTGTTCAAAAAAATAGAAATGGAAGGAAAACTTCCAAACTCATTTTATGAGGCCAGCATTACCTTGATCCCCAAACCAGACAAAGACCCCATCCAAGAAGAAAATTACAGACCAATATCCTTGATGAACAAAGATGCAAAAATTCTCACCAAAATACTAGCTAATAGGATCCAATAGTACATTAAAAGGATTATTCACCACGACCAAGTGGGATTTATTCCTGGGCTGCAAGGTTGGGTCAATATCCACAATTCAATCAATGTGATACAATACACTAATAAAAGAAAGAACAAGAACCATATGATACTCTCAATAGATGCTGAAAAAGCATTTGACAATGTACAGAATCCTTTCCTGATCAAATCTCTTCATAGTGTAGGGATAGGAGGTACATACCTCAATATCATCAAAACCATCTACAAAAAATCCATAGTGAACATCATTCTCAATGGGGAAAAAGTGAAAGCTTTTCCACTAAGGTCAGGAACATGGCAGGGATGTCCACTATCACCACTGCTATTCAACATAGTACTAGAAGTCCTAGCCTCAGCAATCAGACAACAAAAAGAAATTAAATGCATCCAAAATTGGCAAAGAAGAAGTCAAACTATCACTCTTTACCATCTTTTGGAAAACCCAAAAGATTCCACTCCAAATCTGCTAGAACTCATACAGGAATTCAGTAAAGTGTCAGGATATAAAATCAATGCACAGAAATCAGTTGCATTTCTTTACACCAACAACAATACAGAAGAAAGAGAAATTAAGGATTCAGTCCCATTTACAATTGCACCCAAAATCATAAGTTACCTAGGAATAAACCTAACCAAAGAGGCAAAGAATCTGTACTCAGAAAACTACAAAGTACTCATGAAAGAAATGGAGGAAGACACAAAGAAATGGAAAAATGTTCCATGCTCATGGATTGGAAGAACAAATATTGTGAAAATGTCTATGCTACCTAAAGCAATCTATACATTTAATGCAATCCCTTTCAAAATAGCATCAGTTTTTTTCAAAGATCTGGAACAAATAATCCTAAAATTTATATGGAACCAGAAAAGACCTCAAATAGCCAGAGGAATGTTGAAAAAGAAAGCCAAAGTTGGTGGCATCACAATTCCAGACTTCAAGCTCTATTACAAAGCTGTAATCATCAAGACGGTATGGTAGTGGCACAAAATCAGACTCATAGATCAATGGAACAAAATAGAGAGCCCAGAAATAGACCCTCAACTCTATGGTCAACTAGTCTTCGACAAAACAGAAAAGAATGTCCAATGGAAAAAAGACAGTCTCTTCAACAAATGGTGTTGGGAAAATTGGACAGCTACATGCAGAAGAATGAAACAGGACCATTTTCTTACACCACACACAAAAATGGACTCCAAATGGATGAAGGATCTCAATGTAAGAAAGGAATCCATCAAAATCCTTGAGGGGAACACAGTCAGCAACCTCTTTGACCTCAGCTGCAGCAACTTCTTCCTAGAAATGTCACCAAAGGCAAGGGAAGCAAGGGCAAACATGAACTATTGGGACTTCATCAAGATCAAAATCTTCTGCACAGCAAAGGAAACAGTCATCAAAACAAAAAGACAACTGACAGAATGGGAGAAGATATTTTCAAATGACATATCAGATAAAGGGGTAGTATCCAAAATCTATAAAGAATTTATCAAACTCAACACCCAAAAAACAAATAATCCAATCAAGAAATGGGCAGAGATTGGGGCACCTGGGTGGCTCAGTGGTTAAGCCTCTGCCTTCGGCTCAGGTCATGATCTCAGGGTCCTGGGATTGAGTCCCACATCGGGCTCTCTGCTCGGCTGGGAGCCTGCTTCCCCCTCTTTCTCTGCCTGCCTCTCTGCCTACTTGTGATCTCTCTCTCTCTCTCTGTCAAATAGATAAATAAAATCTTAGAGAAGAAATGGGCAGAGGACATGAACAGACATTTCTGCAAAGAAGACATCCAGATGGCTAACAGACATATGAAAAAGTGCTCCATATCAGTTGGCATCAGGGATATACAAATCAAAACCACAATGAGATACCACCTCACCCCAGTCAGAATGGCTAAAATTAACAAGTCACGAAATGACAGACGCTCGCGAGGATACAGAGCAAGGAGAACCCTCCTACACTGTTGGTGGGAATGCAAGCTGGTGCAACCATTCTGGAAAACAGCATGGAGGTTCCTCAAAAAGTTGAAAATAGAGCTACCCTATGACCCAGCAATAGAACTACTGGGTATTTACCCTAAAGATACAAATGTAGTGATCTGAAGATTCAGGCACATGCACCTGAATGTTTATAGCAGCAATGTCCACAATCACCAAACTATGGAAAGAACCTAGTTGTCCAACAACAGATGAATGGATAAAGAAGAAGCAGTATATATATACAATGGAATACAATAAGCCCTCAAAAGAAATGAAATCTTGCCATTTGCAACCACGTGGATGGAAGTAGAGGGTATTATGCTCAGCGAAATGAGTCAATCAGAGAAAGACAATTATCATATGATCTTCCTGATACAAGGAAGTTGAGAGGCAACATGGAGGGTTTGGGAGGTAGGAAAAGAATAAATGAAACAAGATGGGATCGGGAGGGAGACAAACCATGAGACTCTTAATCTCACAAAGCAAACTTCAGGTTGCCGGGGGGAGGGGGGTAGGGAGAGCCTGGTTGGGTTATGGACACTGGGGAACTATGTGCTATGGTAAGTGCTGTGAAATGTGTAAGCCTGGCAATTCACAGACCTGTACCCCTGGGGCTAATAATACATTATATGTTAATTAAAAAATTAAAAAAATTTATTGGTATAAAAGCATTTATAATATACCTTTGTTATCTCTTTCATCTCTTAGAATCTATAGTTATGTACTTTTTATTTCTTTTGTTGTTTATTTTATGTTTTATATATTTTTTTCCTTCATTAATCTTGCTAGAGGTTTGTCATAGAGCTAACTAAAAGCTTCCTGGATTCTCTTTGTTATATGTTACTGGCCCATATTACTTTTTATATCTTTATTGTTTCTTCACTTTTGAGGTTTATTCTACCAACTTTTTTCTCATAAATTGAGTGATTAATAATTTAATAATTCTTACTTTCTAGCTTTCTAGTTGAAGTGTTTTAAGGCTATAAATGTCCCTCTAAAAATTACATTAGAAATTATTTCTTAGTTTCTAGTATTTTTTGTTCATTTTTAAAGTATGTTATGTATATTCCTCTTTCCATCAGTTCTTCTTTGTCCACAAGGTATTTAGAATTCTTTTCCCTCTTTTTTTAATGTTGTTTCTCCCAACTCAGAGGATTGACATCCTTGATCGTTTATGGAAACTTGCCCATTTAATCTAGTCATTGGTTAATGTTTATCCTTTCTTTCTGTTACAATTAGTTTTGTACATGTAATTGATTTTTAATTGGATTATGACAAATAACATAACATGAAAAATACCAAACCTTTGATAGTCGTTAGGGTTTGTTGATGGCTCAGGACATGTTAATTATTTGGATGCTGAAAAGCGTGTGTTTTATTTAACTGATAAGCACAATATATACATATATATTTAGATAAAGCTTGTTTATTATACTATTTAATAGTTCACTGCAAACAATACTATTGTGCTATTAAATTCTGAGATATCTTCACAAAACATACTTTTCTTGCTTTGTCTACCAATTACTGAAAGAAGTATTTGAAATATCCCACTGTGATGATTTTATCAAATTTCTCTTTCATTTCTGTAAATTTTTGCCTAAATATTTGGTGCTATATTACTACAAAGTTATATATAAAAGTTCAGAATAGCAATATTCCTTATAAATTAAATATTCTGTATTTTAATAAATTAAATATTTTTCATACAGGTATGTGTGTCTAGTCCTTTTTTTGTCTTAAAATCTATCTAGTATTATATCAATATTGTTTCAAGTTTTTTTTTAAAGATTTGCTTATTCTATCTCTTTCCATGTTTTACTTTAGAGAATTATTGAAAATGAAAAAAATATAAATAAGCAAATATATATTCTTTAACTATCTTTTCTCCTTTTTTTTACCAACTTTACTGAGGTATAATTGAAAAATAAAATTATATATATTTAGATATGCAGTGTGATTATTTAATATATGTAGTGCACTTATATACACATTGTGAAATTATCACCACAATCAAATTAATTAACACATTCATTAGCCTACATTGTTACCATTAAAACATTTTTTTCTTATAGATGTCTTTGATTTTTCTTTCTCTTTTGCCTTTAAAATCCAGTCTGAAATTTTTACCTTTCAGTGGAAGAACTAATGCAAAGACAACTGTTGGTGATTACTGACATAATTGAATTTCTTTTTACCATTCTTACTTTTTGAGCTTTCTATTTGTTCTAATTTTTATGTTTATTTCCTTTTCTCCTTATTTGACTTCTTTTGGATTATTTTCTCCCAATTACTTTTCATCCTTATAGTAGTTTGCAAGTTTAATGGTTTATTTTTATTCTTTTCAGACTTGCATTATTGAATTTAATAAGTATATTTTTAAAAGTTTATTGTTAATAATTTTACCCTATTCTTGGACTCTCATTACTCCCTCAATTTTACATTCTATTCTTGTCTATTTTTTAATTCATTAAATTAGGCATTAATGTTATGTTTTACACAGATATTTTCAACTTAAAATTCACCCACATTGATCATCATTCCCTCATGTACCTTAGGCTATTTACTTGGAATCACATTTGTTTTCCTAGAATCATCCAAAGTTTCCTTTAGTAAGAATCTGTTGGTGTCAAATTGTCTCTGGTTTTCTGAAATGGTTCTATTTTGCTTTCAGTGTTGAAAAGTAATTTAACCACTTGATTGACAACTGATTTCTTATAGTCCTTCTAGTTTTGATATTTGTCAAGTAGATAGATACCACCTTAAATATCATTGCTCTTAGGTAACTTGCCTTTGCCTCTGGCGTCTCTTAAGACCCTTTCTTCACCTTTGGTGCTTTGTGGTTTGCCATGATGAGTCTGAGTATGATTTCAACTGTGCTGGGCTCTCTGAATCTGAGCATTGCTGCCTTTTGACAATTTGGAAAACACCTTTGTCATTATCTCTTCATAATTACCTGTCTTCCATTCTTTCTCTTCTCTCTTCATTTTATCTTCCATGTCTTTTTAATCTGCAGTTTCTCTCTGTATGCCACATTCTGAACAGTTTCTTCAGATTTATCTTCTCATTTACCAATTCTCATTTTGCAACAGCGTGATCTGCTTTCAATCCAAGAATCAACTTTTTAGTTATATTTTTGTTTCTAAAAGTTCTGATTAGCTCTTTTCCAAAACTACTTCCTCTATTTTCATAATTAGTTTCTGGTTGTAACAGTGTATATATTTTCAGTGTCTTGTTTCATTTATTTAAGCATAAATAGAAAATATTATTTTTAATATTTTTTAAAAGATAGATTTGTTTATTTACGTATTTGAGAGACAGAGTGCACATGTGTGGTGGGGGGAGGGGGCAAAGGGAGAGACAGAATCTCAAGCCGACTCCCCACTGAGCACAGAGACTGCCATGGGACTGGATCTCAGGACCATGACCTGAACCAAAATCAAGAGTCCAAAGCTTAACTGACAAAGTTGCCTAGGCACCCTAATAGTACTATTTTATATTCTTATCTAATTACTCCAATATCTGGAGTATCTGAAGTCTATGCCTTCAGTCTTGTTTCTACTGCTTCTTTAGATATTTTGTGATATTTTACTGTACACTCATGTGTTTTGAGAATTTATCTATGGGAATTGTCTAAGACTTTAGCTGAGAGTGAGTTTGTCCTAAGAAGATTATTTATACCAAGCATTTGAGGGCACTTTCAGCTCCAGACCAATTTAAAATAAATTTTCAACTTGAGGTTTTAGAGATCTGCTAGTGAATTCTGGCCACAAACACCAGTGAGTCCTAATTTATGGTTCTTAGTTCTCAAGATTTTTTCTTTTTCCTTTTACTCAGAAAAGACAAGCAAGTTTTCTTGTGATATATTTCTGTCCTTAGTTTTATTTTGGATTTCCTTTATACTAAAAGCATAACTCTTTGCATTCCCCACTTTAGTTAGGTGGTTCTGCTAGCTCTCCTGCCTTGAGAAATTTGCCAATTTTCTTTTCTTAGCCTCTTGACACAATTAAAACTGACAGAAAAACTCCAAGTTTTGGTGAATGCCCTCAGGTTAGAAACCATCTTCAATGCTAGCTTAGCTCTCTGGAGCCCTGCTTTTATCTAATTTTTGTCTTCTTACATTTCCTTCCTTTTTGTAGGCATAAAAATAAATTCAAAATATTTAAAAAATATTTATCACAAGCAGCACTTAAGTAAGAAAGAAAGAAGCAAGCAAATAAAAGGCAAATGCCTCTAGCATTTTTTTTCAGGGGAGGGACTGAAATGACTGGCTAGAAAATAAAGGGCAAATGTTACAGACAAATATCCTCTCCATATTTATTTAGAGACAAATATGTGTTTCAAAGAGGAATTTAACTACCCAAAGGAGGGAAATGATGAAGTACCAAAGGAAACTTTATTTGGTTGTTACTATAAATATAGCTGTGAAATATCAAGTAGCCATGTTCTATAATCTGTCCTATTTCACAGTGGAGGAATATTCCTCATGAGTGGCATTGACCTGCTTCTGGTAGCATTTTTTTTTTTCCCCACTCGCAAGACTCACATGATTTGTCCATCACTGTCATCCTGTCTTGTGCTTGGGGCACACTTCTGAGAGCCTACAAAGCTTGTGGTCCTTCTACCCCTCCACCATTTTTTTTTTTCCTCTCAACCCTGTATCCTTGGGTCTACTAAGGAAGAAGGATGGTGGGGGTGGTATGGATGTGGAGATACTAATAGGAAGGAGAAAACGAGTCCCACAGAAGTTTTAAACCTCTGTACTATATTTATTATTTGGCCATAATGTTCCTTCATACACCTTTCCCCTCCCACTCCATATTCTCCATATTCTCTTTGAACTCTAGTTCCAGGGATTCGTTTCTTGTCTAAATCTCAGTCTGAGTTCATTGTAGCAGTTCTAATCTGGCCAGAGGAACACATGCTGTTTTTACTTTTTTTTTTTTTCTTTTTAGGGTAAATTCTATACCCGAGGTAGGGCTTGAACTCATGACCCTGAAATCAAGAGGGGGATGTTCTATCGACTGAGACAGGTGCGCCTCGTACATGCTATTTTTAAAAACTAACATGTTGTTTCTGTTTCTCTATGAAGTCCTATAGTTTTTGTAGTTGTAAATATCTATGCTGAAACAGGAAACAAATATAGAGGTATTTGTACTGATTTACATTCCCTGCCTAGGTTTCAGTTTTATTTATACAGGATATATAATGTTTAATAAATAAAGGAGCCATATTTATTGTTAACAATTCTAAAAGACTCTAGATACCAATTTTAGGTCTTTTGGCAACCAGGTTTTCAGTAACTCTAATTCTCTGTATTGCTAGAATTGGAGGTCCCTGTTGTTTTTCCTTCAATAATAGTACTGATTTCCTCAACAAATTGATGCCCTCAGATGTGGTTTTGATGAACACCTTGACACATTTATAAGGAACCTAGCAGTTGGCAAATAACAGAAATGTAATTCCTGTAAGCACTGACTCAGAGATTCCTACTTGGCAATTCCTTAGGACTTAGAAAGACCCTCAGTAAATCTAGTCCTGTGGGAACCTCACTATTTTTCTGAAGAAACCTTCCCATTAGAAACAAAAACAAAACAAAACAAAAAACCTTCCCATTAGAAATCAGTTGGGAGGCCCAAAGATGCTGAACTCTCTAATGGCAAACAGTGGGCTAAGAAGCAGAGATTTGATCCCAATGGGTTCTTTTTGGTCATGGTCTTATGCAGGGCAGTTGAAACTAGTTTACCTTGACTTCTTCACTTGTAACAGAGAATTGTTACAAGGAATAAATAAAAGAATTGATTAAAAGGACTTTGGAAGGGCAAAAAATGTCACAGACATGTATAACCCCAAACTTGTTAGAAATGTTCATAGGCGCCCTTGAGACTATTTTTTTCCCCTTGCTTTTATTATCCTTGTGACTCTTTAAACCAGTGTGGGTGCCTGAGGAATTCAAACAGCACAAGGGAGACTTCGGGCACTGACCCAGGGCAACGGCTCCTCATCAGTGACCTGAAGTGCTTCAAATCCTTCTTGCTGTTCTGTTGCCTTTTCTGGTGAGCTAGGAGTATTAGGCCAAATATATATATATTTTTATATATATGTATATACATATATATATTGGCCAACAAATTTGTCTTTATCAGTGGTCCTATAAAATTATTCTATTTAATACTAACTTTTGAAAATAAAATTATTAATAAAAATTTTAAAATGCATATTCATATACATTAGAGTTTTAAAAAACCTTATTTTTACTGATTATGTAAATTTTACAAACATAAGCATAATAATTATTGCTCATATATATTCATGCTATAGACCAAATATATTTTAAGAGTTAGTTTCTTTTCTTTTCTCTCTCTCTCTCTCTCTTTTTTTTTTTTTAGAAAGGGAGAGCATGCATGCATGTGTAAGACTGAACCAGAACAGGGAGTTGTGGGGGGAAAGAATCTCCAGTAGATCCCCTGCTGAGTACAGAGCCCATGCCCCCACTCAATCTCATGACCTTGGGATCATGACCTGAGCTCAAATCAAGGGCTGGACGCTCAACTGACTCAGTCACTCAGGCACCCTTAAGAGTTAATTTTAAAAATGGTAAGAACAAAATCATGATTACTACTTATTCCACAAACGGAATAGTTTCATTTTAATGTTCTTTGGTCTTGATTCTTTTCTCAAGATCTTCCAAGATGGTCCTCAAGGGAGCACCATGTAACAAGGGCATTTCCTGGGCACTTCCCAGAAGGTGCTCTAGTGTTACAACGGTCACTCAAAGATTCTAGATTTTGGTTAAAAAGGAGTTCCTGGAAAAACTGTGGTTTGCACAGCAAAAACATTCAACTTGCCAATAGTCTTGTTTTTATTTAGCTACTGTGTACACAGATATAGAAAGATGTGGAAAGAACATGGTGCTGAGGAAGGGGATGCCTTCCTAATAGTGAGGAAATTGCCAATAATTCACAAAGGCAGAGCCTTAAAAAGTTGAAAAGGTCATGTTCCCAGCTGTGACAACAGTAGGCATTTGTCTTATACAGAAGTTATGCTCAGTGTTATCTCCTATATATTATCTGTATAAATCATTTTGACCTATGTTGATTCTTAAATAAAATTATCTGCTTTACAGTTGCTTCCTACCCATATGTCATCAATATTTATAGCCATTTCTTAAGTTAAAGGTGTAGTGTAGTTTTACTATACTATTTTTGAAAGTAGAATTTTTACTTGTGACATTTTGATGAGATATGTGAATTGTAAGGCAAAGTCAAAAGTTTTATGAAGCCAGATTTTAGGAATAGGAGAATTCAACTCTTCTGTGGATAAAATAAAAAATAGGAGCTTTCCAAAGCTTCTGTAGTTATTAAGGTATTAAAATATTAATTCAACTATGAGTTAATTTTAAACTCTTAAATGTAAGCACAACTCAAACACTTGGAAAGCCTTAAAAACTATTATGTCTGGTAAAAGTCACTTACTATGAAGCAGTGTCCCTCCCATATGATGGATTTATAAAGAGGTCTTCATATTAATTTAGAAGTTTCTGGGTATTTCTTTTCTTTTCTTTTTTTTTTTTTTTTTTGGTCAAATAGCCCATTAAAAAAAGTGTCTAATATGCAGATTTGATTATCTTAATACCAAAAGAGGAACTGAAAAAGAAGAAAACAGAACTGTAGCAATTCTATAGTAATCATTTTCTCTGATTGTGGGTCTCTAAATTGTTTCTAATATATCATGAATGAAAATGAAACATATATCACAAAGGACACTTGATCAGTGCTTCCCACAGCAGTGCACAATAAAGGCAAGTGATAACCAAATTTTTGCAAAGTAGCAAGGTATAGCCTACATTGCTTCTTTTAGAAATGATTAATATAAGTTGGGTATTCTCTTCAAATGTGTTAAGAGTAAACAAATATAAAATCCTGTTATCCATTTTCCCTTTGTATGCCATTTAAGCTGCTCCCCAGAACTTTACTGTGAATAATATTCTTCTTGTACAGAATCCTAACCAGGTGCCATATTCTTGAGCATGCTCTGACATATTTGAAAATGCTTTCTGATCTATCAAGTCTTTGAGTTGGTTTAATAAGGATTATTGGGTAAATGTTCATTTTCATGTTTGTTTCTTATCTATGACAGATCATTCACATGTTATTCATTTGACCACAAATGAAAATAATGTGATTTCCGGTATGATTAATTTTTTTTTACATGCTATGTTCAATGTCCTTTAAAGAGTATAAGTCAAGTGGTAGGCTTCAAATGCTTCCTTTGATTTTTTTTTTCTCTCTCATCTTTTTACATCTTAAGGCTTCTTTTCAAGCATAATATGAGTAGGTGAAAAATTGGGCCATGTATTAATAACATAATAAAGTAATAGTATTGATAATAAAGTAATGTTACTGTTGTTATTATAGTTCTTTTTTTCCATTGTGTTCTCAAATCTTCTGCTTTTTCTAAGTAATTTCTGTCACAAAGTTTACAATATGTACTTGTGTGTGTGAATATAGGTATATGTGTCTGAGAAAGAAATGAAGAGAATGCTAGTAGCATTTAAATACCTGTTCTCTGATCTAGATCAGTGAGACCTTATTGGGGTCATTATTTATCTGTTGAAAATGAGGAATTATTTAGGTCATAGCATTTATCTTGTCCTTCTCTGTCTTTCATCACCTGAGAATTTACTCAGTTTACTTTGTCCACAGCAAAATGTGTACGTGCAACTTAAAGTGAATCTGCTTGACGGAAATACCAGAAGGGAGAAATTTGGATTACTGCTTATATACTACCATCCAAACTTAAATCTAACAGAAAGGATTGTCTCTGCTGGTTTTATTTGCTCCAGGTTGGTTTGTGGGGGCAGGCCAAATAGAAATGAAATATTTATTGCTGATAAAAATAAAGCATTTATCTGAAAAATAGAGGCAAATGGAAGACAAACAGAAGCATTATATTTCAAATGACTGCATTATCAGACCAAGTTACACTGCCCCATGCTGTGATCAGCAAGAAGATAAGGTCTCCACCATCTGTTCTCAGGAGGTCCTGAGTTTAAATCTCAATGGGAGATTGCTGCAGAATGCCAGGGGAAAAGGAAAGGTAATTTGTAAGTTTTGCTTTCTTTATGCCACAGCAATAATGGTTCTTGCATACATTTGTTTATAAAAGAGATAGCATTCTACCCATACACTAATTTTAAACAAATTAATATTTACTAAAAAATTGAGATCCATTTTAACTTACCCATATATGTTTCAATGATAGCTTACAATATTTAGGAGATACTGTACACATAAGAAAAGGTGTCAACAATAACTACACTGTTTAGCTTATCTCACCATTAACACTTTTGGAGTCCAACATTGTTTAAATTCCAGTGGGATGATGAACTTTTAAAGTATTAAAAATTCCATCAAGTGAAATCCTATATTTCTTCCTAATGTCTGGCAATGTAATAGGTTAAAAGACCACAGTTAGGTTGAAGTTTCTGTAGTATTAAAACAAAACAAAACAAAACAAAATTAGTCTTAGATGGATGTTTGTATGTTTGGAAATAACCTGACAGATGTTGGCATCTGTTGCTCTCTAGACTGGATTGCAGTGTAGCTGTAGGTAATCTGCCATGGTTGTTAAAAGTTCTCAAGAGGAGAGGGGTATACATCAAGTGTTTGTATCATGTCTATTTTGATTTCCTATCATTTCTCCTGGTCTCTTGTTTCTATAGCCTGGTCTCAGCATTTATGTCCCAAAACATCTTCAATACTGAAAGCATCTATAGAAAATAAAACTTTTTTTTCTTTCTCAAAATAAATGTCCTCAAAATACAAAAACTGCTTCTCTATTTCCTCTTCTTTTATGGCTCACTCTACCCACATATGTCTCTCTCTTACGTCCATACTACTAGTAACCATTTTATAATGAATAAAAGGATTATGTCCAGACAATCACATTGGATCTTTTAAAGGAAGTATTTGTTGTCCACACCACCCACCACATAATTCAGTCCCCTGCATAAGGACTCTAAAGGAAAGTTTCAATCCTTCCTTTCTTCTGGACACTACAACCAAAACAACCTTGATAGCTCTATAATATGTTACTCCTTGGTCAAACCTTCCTTCCTCATTGCCCACAAGTGTGGACATTCAAAGCCCTTCACAATCTGGCTTCCCTCATCTCTTCTAGGTTTATTTCTAACTACATATACTATACTCCTGCCAACTACCCATCATTACCATAACAAGTCATGCCTTTTCCTGCCTTTGTGTTTTTGTTCAAATTTGTTCTTCCTAGAACATTCTTGGGACCTTTCTAATAGTTCTGTTAATTGATTTTGTAATAATTTTCAAGGTGTAGGCCAAATACTACTTCATTCATGAATACTTTTCAGATACCACCGATGGGAAATACCTTCTCCCTTCTCAGTATTTTGCAACTATTATTTAAGGATTACCTTATCTCAATGATATTAAACTGTAATAACAAATTACATTAGACAGGAGTTATATCATTCATCTTAACAAATTGCTCTATCTCTATTATCTTGCATACTCCCTTATAGGTAGAAAGTATTCAATAATTACTGAACCAAATTTGCTAAAGATCAATATTGTTTATATAAATCTAAATGCTAAAGGTATATAGAGCAGTCCTGGTTTTCTTGTCTTGGTTTTCACTCACACATTAATATAACAAATGTTTATCTTATGCTTACCTGTCACTTTGTAAAGCACTGTAAGTAAGAAAGAACAAAACAGACTTGGTTCCTGCTCTCATAGATCACCACTCTCTGGATTTGTGGTTTTATGGGATTTCAACTTCTTTATCCATAATATGAAAGGCTTAGATCATATAATCTCGCAGGTTTCTTCCAATTTTAAAATTATGAAGACCCATAAGCAAAAGATACTTTGTAAGATTAAACATCTTTTTAAAATATTAAATATTAAAGGGGCACCTGGGTGGCTCAGTGGGTTAAAGCCTCTGCCTTCAGCTCAGGTCATGATCCCAGGGTCCTGGGATGGAACCCCACATTGGGCTCTCTGCTCAGCAGGGAGCCTGCTTCCCTTCCTCTCTCTCTGCCTGCCTCTCTGCCTACTTGTAATCTCTCTCTGTCAAACAAATAAATAAAATCTTAAAAAAAATTAAATATTAAGTATTTTTATTAAAAAGAGATGAACTGGGGCACCTGGGTGGATCAGTTGGTTGATCATCAGACTAGATCTCAGCTCAGGTCATGATCTCAGGGTTCTTGAGTTCATTATTGGGGCTTATGCTTAACTTAAAAAAAAAAAGACATAAATTATTATGCATTATATATATTTATACATAAAATGCATACACATTTTTTCCCATTGGTAATATGTCGTAAAAACATAACAGTCATAAAATGTTGGATTTTGGGGGGTAGAAAACAAATTGTCACTGATAATTAAGTATGGTAGTCAAAGAGGTTATCAAATACATCCTCTACATTTTTTAGATTTTGGATGAAAATACTGTCCTTGCCCCTTTCAGGAATCAGGAACTAGAATGATGTCAGAAGATATATGAATTTGTACATTGTATATATTTTTTGTCAGATGTGTGTAATCTTTCTACGTGTCAACATCATCATTAAGTTAAAGTTCCCCTTTTACTAATATGTATTTTACAAGTAGCACTGGGAATGTTTCCAATGAGAAATACGGATATAGTGGGGTCTGGTTGAATTAGTTATTAAATCACTTATTTTAAGTAGAAATTATGTATGCTATCATGTGTGCAATCTGAGGAAACTTCATAAATTTTCTTCAGACACTCATTTACAGAAGATACCTCTACCACAAACCCAGGAAAATGGTTAGAAATAGCCCCAAAGTTATGAGATTTTCTTTCACTGGTTAAACGTATAATGTAATGACACTTAATCCTTTTAAATCCTTTCGAGCACTTTAAAATAAAAAAGACGCAGTATTTTTCTAGCTATGTACTAATGCCGATTATCCCTGTTGTTTAAAAACCTTTAGAAAATTCCAATATATTAGAAATGAATAAAAAATATTCTATATTCTATGAGCAAGGAAAGATGTAGAAGTAAGGTCCAGAAATGGGATTTCTTGATAATTTGTTTGAGGGATATCTTTTGTGAGACCTATGTTTGCTTTTGATTGGATAATCTGGATACAACATATTCTCAGCGTAAGTGAGGTAAAAAGGGTAGAATAGAAAAGTAGAAAGGGTCAAATGGAAGAATTGCTTAAAACCAAATGAGATCAAGATAATAATTACTATGTTATCACTTAAATAGAACCCTTATTCTGTTATGAGAAATTATCTGACTGAATTTACGAAGTGATTATATGTTTATAGGGACATGAAACTGCTGTCTAGGCTCATTATCCCATCATGATTCCGTTAAATCATGCTCTCAGAGGAGAGTGATTTGTTGTATTTGTGAACAGGTGGCAGCTTCATCTACTCAGAGACCAATTATGTAAAGCAGCATGAAAAGAGCCAGGGTGCCAATGCTGGCAGAGAGAGAGAGAAAGAAAGAGAGAAAAGAGAGCAAATCTGTCAATGTTACAAAAGCAATACTGATTTGATTTTTGAACAAGGAAGTTGTTTTTTTTTCCCCCCTTAAGTGAAATAACTTAATAACTCCCCGAATGAATGAATGTCTATGATTGTAACAGCCATCAGAGTCCTTTGTAGTGATTCTATTAGTGCAGGTAGGATGAATGAAACTTACCCCCGTTATATATCCATGGTATTTTGCTTTAGGATATGCTGCTGGAAGTAATCTCAAAGAATGGATGACCCTTAAAAGACAGACTACCTGTTAAAATTTGAAAAATACTGACAGAGCAGTTTGCAACCACACGAATCCTGGCTTCAGGTAGCATCCTTCCTTTGGTTAAAACATTGCAGGTCAGAGCTATTATTTACATGCAAATGTATCCATTAAGTACAGATTTGCTTTTTGAATTAACCAGTCATCTCCTGGAAATGTTAGAGAGAAATTTCCTAGAGAAATGGGGGACAACCTTGATTAATTTGAAGAGAATGAAATGATCAGAGAAGTTTCTGGAGACTGCATTTCTAGCAACCAGGGGGACAGCATGAATGAATGTGACTCAAAGAATAAAGGTGTCAAGAGGAGGAAACAGAGCCAGCTGTTTGTCAAACAATGAGTAGGTCTACCCACAATTTTAAAAAAAGCCTTTCTCCATCCAATACTTCTTGGCAAAAGCCATTTATACCAAAGCTTGTAAGTTTTGGTGGGTGATGAATTTCTTTGATAGCTTAATGAAAATGTCCACAAGCCCAAAGTTAAGTTGAAGAAAAGCCATTATCCCTTAAGCCTGGAAATGACTTAGATGTTGATAAACAAGTTAAAAATGTAAACCTATTTAGACTATTGAACTTTAACTGGACTTTTTGTTTTTTGTATGGCAAAGCTTGCCTTCAGGGAGTGAAAACATTAATAATAATCAAAGCCACTGTATTTATTGCAAGCACTGGGAAATGATGAAGTCTCTTTGTTTCAAAATAAGTATTTGTTTTCAGTATATGTTTGAGATTCAAATTCTCTGCTAAATATATTGCTTTACTAGAATCAGCATCACTAGATATGGGCCAATCAGACACAAGCATGTAGGATATTTAAAATTTCTTGGGAACCATTTTGATTGAGCTCACCTTGGCTTTACAGTGCTGCTGTATATAATAATGAATTTTTTAGGTTTGGAAAAAGTTGAATTTCTAATTTCCTTGCAAAATGACAATTTCAAGTCTCTTTGATGGAAGGTAGTTTCTTTTGGCATTTGGGAATGTGATACATCTAAAAATGAGAGTAAATAATCAGCTATATTTCTCTGAATACATAAATTGCCTGAAAGGTCTTCAGTGTAATTTGCATTAACTGAATGTTTTGTGTTAGTTTTGGTATTGACTAGATCATTAATGTCTTATGTGAAGTTAAGCTTCCTAATAAGCAATTAGTAAAGTTCCTTTACTGTACAGATGTTCACATGTAATTTAGATTATAGCCTTCATTCATGTTTAAATTGTATCTCTTTGAATGAATCAAAATTTCCATCTATATTTAGCTTAGATTTAGATAAATTTTCTTAACCTCCATGGTCTTACATTTGCATCTGCTTTTCTGAGGAGCTTAGCTGAGTCTCCGGTTTAGTTATTTCCACATAATTTGGGATAAAGATTTTTTAGAGATATAGCAGAAGAAATCTACAGAGTTGAGAATTTCTATGGGCATAGGATATTTCTCAGTTGTTACAAGCCAGATCATTCAGATATGAATTACTAAAATGGTCCTTTTAATTTGTCTGCAAGATTAGTTGGAGAGGAAATCAAGCTGCAAACCTTTCAGGTTTTCAATACTTCTTAATTCAGAATTATTTGTGAATTTGATTAATAGGCTGCCTACCTTTTTAGCTAAATTTAAATAAAATCAGACAAGTCTGATCCCTCTGGCAACACATAAGCATCCTTTCATGTTTCATTACCAACCCCAAAGTCCTTCAATCTGGTTCTATCCCATCATTGATGATCTAGACAATTTGCCTTCATTTTCTTTTAAGTCTCTTTATCTTTCTATTAAATTCCATTTCAAATAATTAAATTTTAGTTACTTTATATCTGCCAGTTTTCCGTCTACCAGTTTGTTAATATGTGGACCGTTCCTTTGAATTCTATCCACAGTAGAAAACTATTCTAGATGTGGGGGGGGGGGGGGCAAAAAACACCTGTCAGAAATATTTTGTGTGGATAAGAGCAGAGCAAAAGACTCATGCTCTTGTAGAATATTTTTTAAAGTGATTGTGAATGTTAGTATTTTTTCAAAATATTTTATATTTCTGTAAACTGCTAACTTTTCTTTTGCACATTAATGTGTGGGAAGGAAACTAATTACAAAGGAAAAGGAGGAGGGAAAATCTTATAGGTACAGATATCTTTCCTGACTTTCCTTTCCAGACTCTGTCTGATCCACTGAACTAGTTTATGTCTCCTGAAGTATATTCAAGGTTCCTACACAGCTTGGCTCAGATTTCGAGCTGAATTCTGTGGTGGGCACAAATGTTGAAATTTAACCTTTTTTTAATGCAGAAATTTAATTTTAATGCAGAAATGTAACCCTTTTTTAAATACAGAAAATGGTAATAGGCTTTATTAATAAATGAAAGATTTTACTATGCTTTTCACACTCTTTCAGGATGATAAGGCAGTATTTCATATGTTAATGTTGTTTATCTCCTCAAGTAAAATTTATACATTTGCAAGTGACATTTTCCTATCATTCCCTAAATGAAGAAGATTTCCTTCCTAATATCATGATTCCTTTAACCTATAAGAATTAATTGAATGAACAGCCTGTGAGGGACTTTATTACTTTTTACACACAAGTAGAATTAAAAAATACATAAATGACAGGATTTTTTATCAGG
This sequence comes from Lontra canadensis, assembly GCF_010015895.1. Lineage (NCBI taxonomy): Eukaryota > Metazoa > Chordata > Mammalia > Carnivora > Mustelidae > Lontra > Lontra canadensis. The sequence continues at coordinate 31,160 of NW_022631404.1, forward strand.
AATAAAAGACAATTTCCATCTAAGAAAACAATAATTTGAAAAATCCCAGTTATCAAAGAACCTAGAATCTAATCAGTCATGAACTAAACATATCAATGTCTACAAATGCAGTGACTAAATCTATCTAGAAAGCATATAGTATTTCAAGTGACATTATCTTATATTAAAATATTATGTTAAAGCAACATTCTTGATGACATCTAAGATCTCTCAGCACACCATGATTTCATAAAGACAGGGATTGTAGCTCACTTTCTTAGTCAGTCTAATCTGTAAGCTGCCTTCTGAGCTGAACAGGGTAACTGAGCTCCATTATCAGCTCATGTCTCATAATTATTTATATCTATCATATGGGAGAGCACATCTTCCCAATATCTTAGTTTCCATAATTTATTTCTAGCCTCCCTCTCCAACTTTTCATTTTTCTTTTCCAGAGCAGCAAAAATGTCTAGTATTGGGATATGTATTTATGTATGTACTTATGTATGTATTTGATTACACACAGCACTTTAAAATGACTCTACCTCAATGTTTTTTTGTGTGTATATATTTCTCACCCATTTTCTCAATGGATACCTAAACCTTTCATGAAAGACAAAAACTGATTTAAGAACTTACTATTTACTGCACACTAGAATCTATCTCATAACGAAAGTCACTTTCAGTTCATTTAAATGAGACAATTCCTTTACTCAGTCTGGAGAGGATATACTATCACGGAAGGCAGCCAACTGATTCTGCCAGAGAATTCTGTCTCCACAGTCACTGGAAATTTCTCACATAGAGAGAGTAGTATCCCTGCTGAGGTCAATGATGACCCTGCTTAAAAAAAAAAGCTATTAATGATTAGTCAGATTTGGAATAGATCAAGCTGTTTACAAAGTGTCCTACTAATATATCTTCCATGAGTATAATTGGGAAGGAAGTTACGCAGGCTAATAGAAGTTTCCAGGATTTCCCTGTTCTCTTTGTTTGGCATTTACCTCCATATTTATTTTTCTTTAGTTGTTCTGACACCTGCTTACGTTTCTTTTTAAACTTATTTTTAAATCTTGTTAAAAAAATTAGGTTGTTACCTTTGCATCTAATTTTCATTTTTCACTTCTCTATATCAAAGTTAAACAAATTATAATTCACTGTATTTGTGAAGTTCTTTTATATTCCATTATCAACCTAGGAATCATCTTCATACTATCTTCTGCAGTTCAAGATTGTTTATATTCCTTAACTTACACATTCTGCCCCTTTCTAGTCCCAAATAATTATATATATGTATATTTTAAAATTGTTTACAACATAACTACCTATCCTTTATTATTATCACATTAATATCAATAATTTATATTTCTGGAACATTTGATAGGTATAATGCTAAATGCTTTGCATTACTTCACGCAATCTTAACAACAACCATCTCATTTGGGTACCACTTTAAAGATGAGGACATTGAGGCACACAGCAAAATTCATCCACCCCACATTTTCAGTTACTCTCCAATTCACCTATTCATTGGCTCGCTTTATGCCAAAGCTTTCTTTTAAACAATGACCCTTAACCTCTGCAGCTGTCTGGAGCTCCTTTTCCTTTGCTGGCTCCCCTCTATCTTTTTCCTGCACTGGCTCTTCCTGACATGATTCTGTAGTTAGGCTAAGTTCCTTCCCAATCGCCTTTCCATTTCAATCGCGAGTTCTTTTTCACCTCATAAATCCCTAGGCATTATCTGAGAGTCAGCAGTAAATCTGGGAGTACACAAGTCCCTGTTTACAGGTGTGCTCTTAGATGGCAAGATAACTAGGAGCTGGGAAATTCGTCATAATGAATGTTTCTGTCAGTAGAGGGCAGGAAAGCATACTGCCTCTGTCATGTGGATTAGAGTTGATTTTAACTGTTTAGACTTCTTGCTGGAACACATGATGGCAAAAATAATAACTCAGCATTTGATTCATCTTCTTGGGAAGCCAGAGTTTTATTCCACTGAAAATGTTTGTTATATATAAGTCTTCTCTGTTGTTTGGTAAAGGGTGGAAATAGGGTGAAGAGAGGGGAAGTACATTCACTTTGTTGTCTTACCCTTCCTCCAAACCTGGTGTGAAATTCCACTTGGCATACTTTCTAAAATCTGGCCTGAGTAGTACACACAATGATACACAGTGTATACAGGAAGCAAAATTCAACAGAGCACCTTTGGCTACCACCCATGCTTATACAAAAGAGGAAATGGGCCATTATCCCACTCTCTACTTGCTGAACTTTGGCTACCATTGCTGTGAGGACAATATTTATTCTCATCTCACTTCATTGAAACTACTGTATTGTTTTCAAGTCACAGTATGAGGCAGCAGGACGAAAACCCAAGCAAAACAAAACCTTACCTACCACAGCCAAACAGCTACTAAGTCTAAAAGAAAATAACTTTACAAAACTAGATATACAAAAATGTTTGTGGTATTTAGATATAAGGTAGTTTTTAAGATGGCAGTGATAAACCGCTAAGACTTACTTCCTTGAGGGCATTTATACATTCTCAAATCAGAGAATCTGTAAGTGGGAAGGACATTGGGAGTTGTCTGATTTAGAATCAATTTATTGATTTTACAGATGTTCAGAATAGAAGTGTACAGAAATTCAGAATCTAAGAGAATAAATCCATTGCCCCATATTACATAGCTAGTTAGGGAGAGAATCAAGCTGTGGACGAGGACCCCTGGATTTTCTGAGTAATGTGTACTACGTGCTTACATATTGTTCATAGATTTGCTTATAATCAACTTTTGCTTATCCACATGTAACATATCCTATTTATAAACTTTCTACCACAAACATGTAATCAATCTTCTGCTAGTTTTCTTTACAATGGGGCACACATCATGCCACCCCCAACTTTATTTATAGTGATATTATTCCATTGTAACTAAATACTATCATTATACTCCTTCAACAGAACTACAAAGGGATTTTATTCTGTCTGGAGGAAACTGGGGAAGCCCTCACAGAGAGCATTTAGCTCAGGATTCAAGAAGAGAGGAAGTTTACCAGAATGAGAAAGAGGGAAACATTGACTGAGTCAGCAGTTTGTGTGCTTAGCACCTAGGACAATGCCTGGTCATTGTAGGTGTTAATTGGAAAAAGGCAGGGTTGTAAAAATTTACCTCACTGGAGGGAGGGAGAAAGGAAGAAAGAAGGAGGAGAGACAGAGAAATAGAAACAAATAAGAGGGAGAGACAGGGAAGGGGAGAGGAAAGGAAAGAGGAGAGGAAGGAAGAAGGGAGGAGGAAGAGAAAGAGGAGGAAGAGGGCAAAGAAAAGAAGGGAGAAATTAATTCTAACAGAATCACAGTGAAAAATTGGTTTCATTTGTTAGTATATTTCTGCATTATGAAACATTTAATGAGTCATTGAAGTGAGACATGATAGGCCCTTTGAGGCTAGAAGAAACTGGTATAACAATATATTAAAAATAGGTGTAATTACACTGCATTAAAAAAGGAGAAAAAATAGTATAAGCAAAACAGAGCCTTAGAGGCATCTGATTTTTAATTTATGTGATGGAATCAGTCCCAGAAATGAGCTATTACAAAAACTAGTATTTGAGAGACATCTCCTTTCTGCTTATTAATACAATATTATAAAACGAAGCACTGTAACTCTGTGATCAAATCAGTGTTATTTAAATTCCCATTTAACCAAAAAGCCTGAATCATTTTGAGTCACAAATGTAGCTCACATCTAGGATTAGGAGGCAGAAACCCTTATTCACATACTTAATGATCATTTTGTTGAGTCAGAACTGTAGTATCTCACTTCACAGTGGACTGGGAATAGCAAACAGTGTTTTCATGGGTTTGTACAATATGACACAGCAGAGAGAACTTTTGAGATCCCTCAGAATGGATTCTAATAGAAGCTTTTTAAACTCAAAACACTGTAATCCTAACTTTCTCTATAAGTCTTAATTTATTTATCCATAAAATGGAGATTATAATGTTTATAAGTTTCTTTTTTGAGAATTAAATCAAAATGGATATGGAAAGCATCTAACACAATGCCTGGTATACATAGGCTATGTTCAAGTGTAAGTTCCCTTTCCTCTTGTCTGCCTAATCTAAGACCCGATATTTGCTTTTTATCCCTTGGAAGGAAAAAACAAAACAAAACAAGGAATTCGAAAGATAGGAAATTGAGTTATCTAGTAAATTTGGGCTGGAGAAATATACTTCAATATTTAAGGTAATTTAAATTTTTTTTTTCCCTAGTGCCAGAAAATTCACTGCATAATATACAATTAACTTGTTGCTAAATAAATGCTTAGATTTTTTCTCCAGACAATTCTGAAATTATTTGACACTGATGCAGTCTTCTTTGTAAATGAGACATTTTGTCCCTGGATTAATCCACCTAATTAGGGTAAGCAACTAGAAGGTGAAGGGAAAACAAATAAAAGTAAAAAGACAAAGCAAATGATAACTCCAATGCCTGATCTTACCTCCGTTTCTAAAAAAAAAAAAAAAAAAAATTCTATATATACATGCCTATGTTGGCTTATTGTTGATTCTTTGTAAAATCTTGATCACAAAGCACTAAAAATAGATTCAGATCCTATTTATGAAGTTTCCCTTTAAAGCGGACATTTCAAAAAATTAAATAAATAAATTAGTACATAAATAAACAAACAAATAAATGGACATTTCACAAAATTTTGACTCCTCCCCTATCTCTAGTCCCCAAAAGAACAGTAAGAAAAAAAAGAGGAGCCAATTCTGCTATTATTTTCCTAAGATTTATTTTATTTTTCACTATTAATTCAGGCTAGATGAATTAAATGGATTGTCAGGAGGTTAATGTCGCACAAGGATGCCCTCAATCTCAGAACACCTCCCAACAGTTAAAAAAGAAGTATCCTCGTGGAGGGTGACATTTTAGCTCTCTTGAGGTGTTTTTATTCTAAATTCAATTATCCCTAGGGCAGAAAGAGAGTATTAAATTTCTCTCTACAGCAGACCATGTAATGCTAGATGTTTTATTGATAATGTTGTAGAGTTTCTGGTTAGTTACCATTTTAAGAGGAACTAAACTCAAACTATGGATGTCCATTGTCTCAAGTTTCCCATAACAATCAAACCTCTTTTTTTATTTATGTACAAGTTTATAATTAAAAATCAATTATGGTAACAATATTCATACTGAAAATGCTATTAAAAGAACAGTTTTTTCCTCTGTATTTTTTCAAGTGTGACTCATAGTGGATGAAATGATTTTATAAATCATTTCAAGAAAGAAAATGCTTTGGTTTTGGCTGAGTAAACTACATTTTAACAAACCAAGTTGGGAAACAAGAGTCACAAGAAATATTACTGTATTAAGAATGGAAGTTAGTATTGAAAGGATATGTAGAAGCAACTCATAGTGTATGTTTTGCATTATGGTTTGTTTTATCCTAATATCTTCAGAACTACTTAGATATACAAATATACCCTCTTCCTTATCCCATCTGCCGTACTGTGAACCAGGAACAAACACCTTCTCAGCTAAAATTAAATAATTCACGGACTATTGCATTTTTTTCTCACAGAACCAACATCCCTCTATGATGGGCCAACTCCTCTCCCACATGATGTGTGTGCCACCAACAGTGTGCATACTATCCTCCAGGACATTCTGTATCCTTGGAGCTCCCTTACCCAGAGCTGCATTGTTCAGGATTATGCAAAAAACAGATAGTGCTGTGCTAGGAGCAAAGCAAAATATAGGTACCTTTTTTTTTTTTTTTTTTTTTTTTTTTAATTTGCTCCTTGCTATTTTCAAAAAAAAAAAAAATCAAAAATTCATCTTTAGAAACTTAAAAACTTTAATGAATATACTTACAATTTATTTCTTGTTTAGTGTTAATATTTAGTATTTTAGCTCTTTATCCTACCCTTCCCCTGCCCTTGAATGCCAGAGAAACACTTATCCTGTTACTTCAACCTCAAGTTCTTCCCTGTTGAGAATGTCCCATCTTTTTGTGTAAACCCCATTGGATTCCCTTCCTATGTGCCTTCTTGCCTTCCATTATTGCCTCTCCCCGCTTTTCTTGGATTTACACTGTATTATAGCTAAGTAAAATAGAAGGGTTTAATTGTATTAGATACTAATTTATACTAATTATACACACATTGCTTGAAAAACACTTTCCTTCAGGTTTAGACAGTTTGGAACATTTCTCAATAAAACTTAAACAATTGTCTAAATGTCAGATTTTAACTTCTGTACATCCTTTTTTATCTAATGTGAAAGATATCACGCATGTTTTCTGACTTGTGTCTGGACCTCTGAATAAAACCATGTTTGACTCTGCACTTTAATTAATGGAGTTCATTTTCCGGCCAGGTCTCTATTGGCAGCAGAGGATGGATCAGAGCCAAATTTCTGAGGTTGGTTGCTCACTGAGTAGCCTAAACACACATGCACACACATAGTCACAGCATCAACAATGGAAGCTTAAGGTGGTCCTTCTGGAACAGCTTCATTGTAAATGGAAATTTCTTCTCTCCTCTTCAAAACTTCCACTTCATTTTTTTTTTTTTTTAAGATTTTATTTAGTTAGTTGAAGAAGAGAGAGCACAAGAAAAGGGGGGTGGAGTGGCAGGCAGAGGGAGAGGAGAAGCAGGCTCCCTGCCAAGCAGAGAGTCCAACACAAGACCTGAACCCAGGTCCCTGGGATCATGTCCTGAGCTGCAGACAGAAACTTAGCCGACTGAGCCACCCAGGAGCCCCCAAAACTTCTATTTTATATTATATTTAGGCATAAAAACTTGCTTACTTTGTCTTGAGCTTCCATGCCCAATTACAAGATACTGACAACTCTCAGTGCATCTTCTCTCACTTTTCCAGATATTTAAAGATAAATAGTTCTGGACTATAAATTAATTTAAAGCCACCTAAAATGGGAAACATGGAAAATATATGATGGTGGTAAAGACTACAGTCTCTGGAATGGACAAGATTAGATCTGTATGACTAGGACAAATGCTCAACCTAGGACTATTTCTTGTTTGGAAAACAGGAAAATTTTAGTACCCACCTAATGGTTACTGTTGTATAGATTAAATGAGATCTAGTATAGTGTCTAAATGGTAGCTATTACCATCATTTAAATTATTGGAATTTTCTCTACAGTGACAACTAAGGCTATAATTAAGTGTGATCTGTTTTAACTTGGTTAAAAGTGATAACAGTCTCATCTGACTTGGGGATATTTTGGCTTGCAAAAGCTCTGAAATATTTATAGCAGCTAAGGGAAATTCTATCCAGGCTTTATAGTAAATAGGAGTACAGCTCAATAGGTCTCTGACAGATACCATACCCTGGGATTCTTTTTTTTTCTAAGTTTGAAAAAGACTATGTTCTGTCTAGGAATAAAAATATTTAAGTATTATTTTACAAGGTGAAATATTTTTAGCAGGAACAAAAGTATTGGAAAGATTACAAATAAATGCAAGGCTTTACTAGATAATATTATTTTGAATTAGATATTATAATATCTAATTACATTATATTGTATCTATTATATTTAAAGATATTATAGGCCCTTGGGGAAAACGTCTTATATAAACTTATGGAATAATATTTCTGTAGCAACATAGGCACATAAGCAAACTTGCAGCTCCAAAAGCTGCCAAAGACACTAAATTTAAGTAACCTGTTTGCAGTTAGAATGGCACAGAAGACCGGTGCTTGCAAGAGCTCAATATAGTCTTTTGCATAAAACTTTGAAATTGAAACAATCTACCAACAGGTGAAAGTATTAAAATATATATGGAGACTTCTGAGATAACACAATTTTATTGATTTCTCTTCCCTAGGGAACACTCTAAATGATCAGATGGAATAAATGCTTTGAAAATTGCTTTCTCATGAAGGCAAAGGTCTGAGACTTAGTCTTCCTTATTTATACTCAGCCTGTATATAAAAATACTTCTGTCTCTGGAGTGTCTAATTTGGGGTTTTGGAACAGCAAAAATATCATATCACTTGATTATAAAATGATAAAAATAACTTGTTCTATTTTAAGAACATGTGGTAGAACAAAAAAGAGAAGGAGCTGACTGTAAGTTTATCTTAGATTTCAGTATTTAAGCATTCTCAAAATGTAACAAAAAATTATTTATTTAGAAGTCCCAAGCAACAGAATTTTCTTCTAAAATATTTCTTCTTTGGGGCACTTGTGTGGCTCAGTGGGTTAATCCTCTGCCTTCAGCTCAGGTCATGGTCCCAGGGTCCTGGGATCAAGCCCCACATCAGACTCTCTGCTCAGCAGGGAGCCTGCTTCCCCCTCTCTCTCTCTACCTGCTTCTCTGCCTACTTGTGATCTCTCTCTCTGTGTCAAATAAATAAATAAAAACTTAAAAAAAAATAAAAAAAAATACTTCTTCTTCCCTGATTTCTTACCTGTCAGCCAGAGTTCTAAAACATAAATACAATCAAGAAAAGAGGTATATTAAAATTGTATTCAAATTACAGGACTACTAAGAATTACAAATTCTATCTTCCATAACTTCAGTTTAATCTCTCTCCTTATTTATTTATTTTTTATTTATTTATTTGAGAAAGACAGAAGGAGAGAGAACAGAGTGGAGATGCAGAGGGAGAGGGAGGGAGAGTCTTAAGCAGACTCCTTGCTGAACATGGATACTGACACCCAGTTCTATTTCACAACCCTGAGATCATGACCTGAGTCAAAACCAAGTTAGGTGCTTAACAGACAGCACCATCCAGGTTCCCCCAACTCAATGCCTCTTTGAGAAATTACACATCCTATATACTATATAATCTAAATAGCACATCGATATGTAAACTATTAACTCAGGGATGGTCATTTACAAAAAGCAATAAAAAATAAAACAAATAAAGCACTAGGTTTTATCAAAAATTAGTAAATACAAAGTCAAAATTTTCAACCTAAAGAGAAATGCACTTAAAAAAACCCTTTTGATCAATAAAACATGCTCTCATGAATTACCGCCACTACTATTTAATGTTTTTTATTCTAGTAAATGAGATTTTTAAACAATGTATATTTTTTCTTAAGAATAAGTCATAGAAGTACTTGTCAAATCATTCATACCAGTAATCTAGGTCAGACTGATAACCTCTAATAAAACAGTAACAATTCAAGACCATAGGCTAAAAGAAATGGCATTTAACATTTGCTAAAGCTTGACATTTTGCCACAGATACTAAGATTAAAAAGTATTTATAAATTAATTGCTTTTCTTTCCAATAGCATCAGAAATTTGTACTCTGTGTTGTCACCTCCATTTGAGCTTTAGGCTTCAAGCCCATTTAAAAAAAAAAAAGGTAATTCAAGTTTTCCTGTTGCAAGATGATCTATCCTAAACAATATTAGATAAAGAGCAATTGAAAAAATGGTGTGATTGAAGGTGGGAAGAGTGAGCATAACTGGTACAAAAGATTTTTCAAGTGTCAGAGTCTGTGATACCTCTCATTTGCTTCTCATGCCTGTCCTGGGTCTGCTTTATGAATGGTTTGTTATCACTGGCTGTGTCCATAGGATAAACTCAGTATGTTCAAGTTATCCACGGCCAAATATACAAGAGGATTTTATTTCCGGGGCCAAATATGCTCTAGGGTTTTATCTGTTGGCTTAAATCATTTGTGGGTTTTGACTACTTGAGGAAAAAAAAATAAAGAAATGAATTCAATATGCTTTGCACAGCCTTCTTTTTTTTTTTTTTTTTAAAGGGGTCTACATTTATTTGGATACTGTTTTGTTAACAGATCTTCTTAGACCAAAATGAAACCATTGATCTCAGAACAAAAATATCCTCTTGAAAACTCTAGAGGAGTTAGGGAAGTTAGTGAAAATTACCTGAAGAATAAGTGCTGTCTTCTCTATGTCAACCATACAAGTCTTCTTGACAAGTCTTTTTGGAACACACACACACACACACACACACACACACACTGATATGAGCATACACTAGCATATACACTTTCAAATCTACATGGATGAGTAGCCATGTGAATCTGTCTGTTCTCTTTTCTGTAACACAAAAAAAATGTCTGCTTTCTTATAAGGAAAGAAAAGTTAGTGTTGCTATTATTCCTTAAAAGGCCTATAAATTAGGGCACTTGGGTGGCTCAGTCATTAAGCATCTGCCTTCAGCTCAGGTCATGATCCTGGAGTCCCAGGATTGAGTCCAACACTGGGACTCTGAGAAGCATCTGCCTCTCCCTCTGACCCTCATCCCACTTGTGCTCACTCTCTCTCAAATAAATAAATATTACCAAAAAAAAAAAAGACCTATAAATTATATAGGTTATATAACAGAATGAATTAAGAAAGAAGTATACTTGACATTCTTCTTTCAACTACTCAGCCAAATGTAGTGTGAGATGCCAGAGCTTAGAGTCATATGGTGTAGATTCATGATCAGTTAATATTTATTGCATGCCTACCAAATATGTGGTATTATTATGAATTATTTTTCTCCAGGTTGTAATTCCTAAAGATGACACTTAAGAATTTAATAAACAATTACAAAAAAGAAACTAAATAATATTCACTCAAAAAATCTTAATTAGTGATGAGTCTTGAGAAAACCTTTTGCCAGAAAAATTTCAATTAATTTAGAATTGAAATCCCTTATACTTTTTCAAAAATTGCCAATGTTTTTAAATCAATTTATACATCTCTATTTTTTCAAGTACAAATAAAAGATTTAGTTTTGAAAATAGGCTTCTATTATGCCAAAACTTCCTCTATTAGGGTCTTTGTGTCTCTCTCTGTCTCTCTTTACACATACATACATCTACTTACAATGAATTAGTCCCTGTCTTTAACAAGGTTAGACGCTCCTGGCTTCAAATTTGTCAGTTTTGGAGCAATCATTCGGATCCATTCTTCCAACAGATAGTCAGTTTTCGTTACCAGAAAAACAGTGTATTTCTATCATAATCTAAAAAAATTCATAAATTGTGAAGATGAATTGGAATTTGCTATTAGATATTCATATTAATTAGACAGAAAGCTTTTTCTTAGCAAGAACTTAGCCATGTATATGGAAGTTGAGTACAGTAATTTGAAGAGGTCCCAGCTCTTCAAAATGAATTAAATGAAACTTAAAAACAGAGAGAAAACAACAATTTACCTGATTGAAAATTCTTGTGCTTTTTTCTTACATAGAAGAAAATAGGTTTTTCTGTGTTTATTAAAGTAAAACAAAAATGCTTTTTTTGTATCAGGCTCTAAGTTACACCAAATTTTGAGACACTATTTTTTAAAATACATAAATACACAGAAAAATGCTGTATCAATATACATATGAATATTATGTGCAATACAATTATTATTAAAAATGTTGGTATGCATATTGATATAATCAGGTCAACATGATGAGAAAAATTCCTACTTCTTTAAAATGTCAGAGTTGTTTTTCAACCTTTTCTTACCAGCCTATAGAGCAAGACATTATTCAGTATATTTGCAGCAGATTTATATGTTGCTGATAAACATATGGAATACATACAACAAATGACTGTCTAACTATCTAGAAAATTTAGGCTCAAAGTGCCTTGCTTGGAGGAACATTCTGGAAACAGTGTCACCTTCTTAGCTCTCAGTTCTTGGCATCTGTCTCCCCTAAGCTAACCAAGGACCTGTCCTCAACGGCTCTGGATAATCAGGAGCCATTGGAGTCTTTCAGAGAACACCAGGAAAGAAAAAAATGAAGCCAGTTCTTCTCTCAGTGACCTTTTGAGAGCCTGGGGTCCACTGATGGGAGTGGGAAGGTAGGAGCACAAGGGTAAATCCTGGGAGAAACTACAGCTGTGAGTCGCAGGAATTTAAGACAGAGGCCAATATTGGCCATTCCCAAGTATGTCAGGATTTCCAAGAAGACCGTATGGATATACAAGGGAAATCCAAAGCTGAAGTCATAATAATTATGATATTAATGAAATTATCAAGATAGCTATATAGTTCCTACTCTAGAATCTCTTAAATAGTGTTGTAATCTTGTCTTAGTTTTTTTTGTGTTTTATTTAATCTTGACACTTAGCCAGGTTAGGGTCTGCCCTTTCATATTAGTGTTCATCTTCATAATTGAGTTTAGAGTTTTAAAAATGTTATGAGAGTTAAAGGACACTGAAAGTGGTGCAGAGCAATATCAGGCAAACAATCTCACAAAACACCACACTTTGGAGACGTCAAGGCATTTGTCTGATGTCTTATTTTCTGAGCCAAAAAATGAAGGTAATGTGATAGGCAATTCAATGGCTTAGTTTTGCTTGTTCATTTTTAACCTTCATGTTTATCCTCTGTGAATTTAGGGAGGTTGAGTCTCATTATCTCCTTGAGATGTGAAGTTCTGCAAACCTATCTCCTCACATTATCTCTAATTTTCATTTACTCATATAGTTTCTGATGTTAGACATGATTGTTTGCTATGGCTTGATAAAAAGTTGATATTTTGCGTTGAATACAATTTTGACTCTAAGACATTTAATTTTTTTTATGTTTCAAATTGAACTCTGAAAATCACATAGGTCTCCAATTGAGTTTTTGTGTTAACATGGTGCCCCGCAAATGAAACATTTTGATCATGAATTTTCTTCATATGAAAAATTATACATATATTTGTTTCTTATCTAAAGATGTCTTATACCAAGAATATTATTATACTTTAACACTCTAACTGGATTCATTTTCTCTGTCATAAACTTTTATCTTTTAGTTCAAAGGCCTTTTCTTTTTCCTCTTAAATCATCTCTTGCTTTGTGAGCTGCCGTGGTGGTTAGGTTGGAAGAGCCATTCAGATACGAATGTGGTTAAAGCCCTTTTTTCTTTCTCTCCCTTTCCCACATGCACACAGCCACGTACAGCCACAAACAACACACACACCACTTACTGTGTACACACTCATATACCACACACACACCACACATCACGTACACATGGACTTAGAAACACTGTTAATCTGTAGCAATCCTGGGGAATTCTAGGTAGAAGAGTCTTTGGACTTCCCAAAGGAAAGTACATTCTTCATTAAAGAACATTAGTGCCAAGACGTTTTTGACTCCTAAAATGTGCACCACGGTCATATAGGAAGAAAAAAGATGCTCCTTTGCCAGAGCTCATTTAGCAAATTAGTACTATAATTATTATCAACCATCATATAATATCCAGCAACAATAGAGATATCATTTTTTTCTCTCATATTGTTAGAACAATGTGTAATTGCATATGGCTCTGTGAATTATTCTTTATGATCAATTTTGATCATCTCCAAACCACAAGTTAAATAATTCAAGATTATAAGCTCACATAATATGCTACAGTAAAAATTAATATATTACTAATTTTTAAATATTCCTGACACAGAGGCTGATGTAAATGAGCTATTTTTACTGTTCTGCCAACTGTCTGAAGACTCTGGCCAATGTTTGAAAGCTCTTTCAACTCAGAACTCCCTCAGATGTTCTTTTATGATAAGGAAAAAAGGAGAAAGCAGAACAGCTTTGTGTTCTTTGGTAATGAAGGAAGGTCAGAAACCACAGCATGTAGATTTTTGGAAACTAGTCAGAACTTTCTAGAGAGAAAAGATAAAGATTATTAGCAACATTGACCTTGGAATCCCATGTAACCATTCCTGAGGCTAAATTGAAACATTTGTAGAACAAATAACATGTTGACCCTCAAAATAACCTCATTGTGACTACGAACAATAATGGAACAGCTAGGTAGAGGTGACAAGAGATTCAGTTTTAAATTACAGAAGCAACATCCGACTCACACAGCAAACTCTAAACAGGGTTTCATCCATATTTTATCTTTTGTGTATACTATCTTTTTTGTATAGGAGGATTGTAAATACTATATTTTTATTGCAAAATTGCTATAGTAAACATATCAGTTACTATCTAAAGTGAGATACTTTCGAGAGTGACAGGGATAGGACTATACTGGAGCAATAGGAATAAACTGGGACTAACTGGGAGAAACAAGGACTCATGGTCACCCATAAGAACACACTTGTGGTAGAGAAAAGATTTTATTATCACAGGATATGCATTCATATATATCACACAGAACCTCACTAGTAGCTTCTAATTATTTGAGGCAATCTCAAAATAAACCAGTTCAACTGAGATTTGTTGCCAGGAGGAAAAATGAGTATTACTCAAATTTTAACCAAACACTTTAAGAATTTTGTTTAATAGACAATGAAAATACGGTTTAGTAAGTATCAGAAATGAAGTCTCATGTATGAATTGCAAATATGATATGAAACGTTGGTCTAAGAATAGGTCTATCAGTGAAATATTCCTAGGATGTGGTTTTTGCTTTAAGTACCAACAGAACATTATGGAAATTTCTATAAAATACATGGATCATCACACAAAAATTCCATTATGTTTCTATTTTGTGAAAGGATGTTTATAATTAACATCTCTCCCAAAGACTGAAGTAGTTACAACCAAAAATACTGAAAAATTCTTTAAGAAAAAATAAGTCTGGGTTGAAAATAGTTTTACAATATGCATAAACACAAAGGATTGGGCTAAATTTAGTAATTTCCCCAGTTACCCAAGTGAATTTTTAAAGCTGCTTTTACATAAAAATGTTATGTTTCACTAAAATGTAAAATTTCCCCAAAGGTAGCTTATTTGATCTGGGACAACTAGTTAATACACACATTTACTTTGAGTTTTAATTAAATTAATGGACTTAAAAAGCTGAACCAGTTGTAGGTAGTGGCACAATCTGGCGCTATTTGGATATTCCAAATCCAAAATCCATCTGTAGGTATCATGGATGTATGAGGAACACTGAAATCACATGGAGGTGTCCTACCGTGGTGGAACTAGTCCTGAGCAACTGCCAGTTCGTGGTCAAGCCTTTCTGGACTTCAGTTTTCCTAACGTATAGAAATGAAAACAATGGGTCTTTTCCAGCTCTGACACTGGACACTTGTGTCCTAGTGATTCACACCACCAAAACCATTTTGTTGTCATTTGGCCATTAATCTTTAGAAGATTATCCTCTTGGCATCGTAAGTATTTATGTATCAGAGAATGGCTTTCATTGAGATGTGTGATAAAATAATTATATTTGGGGCACCTGGGTGGTTCAGTCATTAAGCGTCTGCCTTAGGCTCACGTCACGATCCGGGGGTCCTGGGATGGAGCCCCACATTGGGCTTCCTGCTTGGTGGGAAGCCTGCTTCTCCTTCTCCCACTCCCCCTGCTTGTGTTCCTGCTCTTGCTCTCTCTCTCTCTGTCAAATAAATAAATAAAATCTTAAAAAAAAGAAAAGAAAAATTAACTGTAATTAAATGAGTAACGTAGGAAAGATTTTGGGTTGGATTTGGTTTTGGTTTGGACTAGGGACACAGGGGTTGGCCAAGCACATCAGTGTCTTCTGAGGCTCCCTGCTGCTCTCCTGGCTGTCAGTGATGCAGTCCTCCAGCCCCCAGGGAGTGGCTCTCCACACCATCCAGGCTTGGACTGTTCCAGGGAAATGTGGCTTCCTGCCCAAACTGGATGGGACACACCTTGGGGGAGGAGTGTGGGCGGGAGGAGGGGCAGGGAGGGGGAAGGTTATTTCCAAAGTTAATTCCTCAGCAATTAAAAGGGACTCATCTCTCTGGCCACACCTAAGGAAAGAAAACAAAAACAAAAACAAAACAAACAAACAAACAAAAAAACCCCAAAACCCCAACAAAACTTGACCTGTAAGGAGTGTGTCTTTCTAACAGTTTCCCTCTAAACGTCTTCATGTTGGCCATCAGTTGCACATAGTGGCATTCTCTAAGTACTGTGTTTCAGCTGCATTTTTATTTCACTTTTACATGAGAAAATAATCAAAGTTGGTTCATAAGGATTCAATTTCTGGAGAGATATGGAGGAAATTTCTGATTTTTTTTCCCTTAAGATAGCTGCCAGCTACAAGCAAGATTCCATATGTTGTGTGGTATTTAAAGAGAAACTGCTCTTGATTTTTTTCACACCTGAACTACCTTATTTCAGATGTTCCAGAGAAAGTCTACCTAAAAAGAAGTTGTAAAACAGATTATAAAATTATTTTGGCATCATTTACTGAAGAAAAAAATGAGTAGTATTTACTAACATTATCATACTATTGCATGTAAAAAAAAAGGAAGCTAGTAACTTTGCTAGTTATTAGAGTACCATTTAAAGCAACTGAGTAGGGGCGCCTAGGGGGCTCAGTTGATTAAGCACCAGGTTAAGCATCCAATTCTTCTTTTGGGCTCAGTCTGTGATGGTAGGGTCTGAGATGGAGCCCCTCCCCTCCAGGCTGGGCAAGGAGCCTGCTTAAGATTCTCTCTCCCCGGGGCTCCTGGATGGCTCGTTGGGTTAAAGTCACTGCCTTCGGCTCAGGTCATGATATCAGGGTCCTGGGATCAAGCCCTGCATCAGGCTCTCTGCTTAGCAGAGAGCCTGCTTCCCCCTCTCTCTCTGCCTGCCTCTCTGCCTACTTGTGATCTCTCTCTCTGTGTCAAATAAATAAAAAA
This sequence comes from Lontra canadensis, assembly GCF_010015895.1. Classification (NCBI taxonomy): domain Eukaryota; kingdom Metazoa; phylum Chordata; class Mammalia; order Carnivora; family Mustelidae; genus Lontra; species Lontra canadensis. The sequence goes on from NW_022631404.1 coordinate 47,694, forward strand.
AATCTTAAAAAAAAAAAAAAAAAGATTCTTTCTCCCCCACCCCACCCCTCCTAGCACTGTTTTTCTCTAAAAGAAAAAAATAAAGAAAAATAAAGCAATTGAGCGAACAAAAATTTTTATATCTTTTTGTCTGGCTTCTAGTGTCTTCCACACTGAATAATTACACCTGGCTATATGTTTTCTAAGACTCTGATTTTTCTCTGTAACATTTACAATTAGTCATTTACAATTTACAGTATATAGTCATTTATAACTATAAACATATGTAATCTTGATTTTGTGATGACAAACTTGAACATAATTCAAGCGATTTGGGTCTCTTGTGTTATCATGTCCATAATATTTTTAACATGCTCCTCTTATCCACAGTGTTGTCAAGAATGAGAACTATGTCAGCACTAAGTAAGTAACTATGGGCTGAGGCTGCCCTAGCAGGAGCATTTGTGGGTGCAAGGTCAGATGTGTAAAGCATTATTAAACCAGATTCCACAACTTCAGGATCTTAGTAATCATGGAATCTTTGGAGCCTTGAATGTAGTAAGTATTAATAAAATCTCTACTGTAACTTCAGGAAATGAGAAATTGCCCCAAGAATAGATACCCTCTTGGTATGAATGTAAATTTTATATACATCTCTCCATTTTAAGTAAGTGCTCTCTAATAATTCAATCCAGTAAAAAAAAAAAAAAAAAAGGAACATAGTTCAGACTATTTTCTGCTTTGTAATTCTTTTTTTTTTTTTTAGTTGTGACTATTTTTAAACACCAATTGTAACACTGGTTATGTGGGTTTTGCTATGGTATATATCTTGCATATCATAATCTAGACCTTTCTTTCCAGGAACCTTAAGAACAGTGGAAGGTACCCAGCAATGCAGGGGTGTCTGTGATTTGAATCAAACCATAGAATGTTGTTAACTGTTCTCTCAAGTACAAATAATGGAGTATCATTTCTACAGATGCCAAATAGAGTGAAGTTCTAAGAAGGATATAGCATATATCTCAAAGCATCTTATTTTTAAACCCAGAGAATGCCATGTAAAACCTTGGAAGTACTTATCCATGCAGAAAGCAGAAACATAAGTATACATTTTTCTTACCAACTGGAATTTAATCATTCAGGCACAACGTATTATGTTAAAAAATGAATAGTCCAAGAGATGTCTTAAGGTCTTATGGGCTCTTCCAATTTTTAAGTCTGAATTAAACATAAAAGTCACATCTTATGACGTGATGAATATAGTTCTGTACACAGAACTATTATAAAGCAATGCTGACACCTATAGAGAATGTATGCAAATATCCAAGTTCAATTGGTACATACTTTATTGATTGGTATTAGAACTTTAAATTCCACTTCTCTTGATCTGCAAAAAAAAAGAAGACAACTTAAGTTTGATGTGTTGCATTTAGAAAGGATATTTAATTTATAATAAAAAGCTCTTTTATTGTTCTTTCAATAAACTTTGCTGTTGCAACAGTACTATGTGAGAGGAAAATCAAAATGATTTGACTATTTAAATAGTCAAGGGTGGAACCAATCTTACCAGCTCATTAGGTAGATTCATCTGCTGATGTTAATTGATGACATGTGTGAAACATGCTGACAATAACAAACAAACATGTTTACTCTTTTACCTCCTATATTTGTGTAATATTTCTAGAAAGGAAGGAGAGCTATCTTGTTTCTGAGAGAGCTAAGATAGAGAGTTCCCGAATAACTTACTGGAGACCAGTATTTTCTCAGTTGGATGTTCAACTTTATGTTTTAGAAGAACTGTTCCCCCCAATTAAACCATGATGTGAACTTAGCCCAACTAATATTTTTTATGTAAGTAGAACTTACTAACCTCTTTAATGAGCATTAGCTAAAGGAAGGCAAAAGCCAAATGCTCTTTTAAACAAATATATGAGTGCTTAGCTGTCATGGGAAGAAATCTGGTTCCTATAAAGATGGACAGAGTCCACGGATACCAGCTAAGCTCAATAGCCTACAAGCTATTCTGACTGACAACATCCTGTTTATTTGCAATAAAAAATACCTAAGAATAACTTTAATAATGAAGCTCAGTAGCTTTAATTTCTTTTTGTTTTTTTTAGGTGGAACAGTGCATAAGGAGACAGAGAGATGAAGATTAAGAGAAAATCTTAAGCGGGCTCCATATGCAGTGCACAGCGGCTCCATCTCACAACCCTGAGATCATGACCTGAGCCAAAATCAAGAGTCAGACGCCTAACCAACTGAGCCACCCAGGTGTCCCATGAATTTTTTATTTGTTTTTAGCATCTCTGGTCATTCTGGTTAGAACTCTGTGTGTGTTGACTGTCCTTTTTCCTTTGTTGTCCCTTTCTGCTGGAAAACAAAAGTTAATCTTGCTTATTAAATTCTATGAATTACTCCTTCATAGTAATTTATTTCCTTAATGGAGTACTTAATACTCCATTCAATGAACCAACATTTCCACTGTCATGACTGTGGCAAGAACTGTGGCAATATATTCCTCCACACATTCCACTTTTGAATAATTCCTGGAAATAGTCACCAGATTAACCTTCCAAAACCTTCAACCCTCTATTTCTTTCTTTCTCAAAATCATGAATGGTTCCTCAATATATAACTCTTCTTCCCAAAATGTAACTCACATTCCAGACAATCTGTATCATTAGCTTTAGCAAACATTTGTGTTGTCATAAGATCAACCTTGGCTTATTTGTTCTCATGGGCTATAACCTCTTTCCCTCTTCTATAACCCCGAATCTTATTCATATTTTAAGAATCACATAAAATGTCTCATCCTATATGGTGTCTTCTTCCAAACCCCACAGACAGAATGTTTCATCACACAGAAATTTTCATGGTTCTCATTTTATCTTTTTTTTTTTTTTTTTTTTTAAAGAAATCTCTGTATCTAGCAGGGGCTCAGACTCTCAACCCTGAGATCAAGAGTCCCATGCTCTAGTAACTGTGCCAGGCAGACAAACCCTATGTTTATTTTTAGATTACACTTACCAGCCTATATTTTGCTTATTTGTTAAATGGTTTACTTCATCTCCTAATTTTAAGTTATGTGTAGCAAGTTGCAGACTTGTAAACATCCCCATTTTAGCAGATCTGTCTGACCAAAAACAAAACAAAATGTAACAACAACAAAAACATAACAAAAGGTAAAAAACATAACTACAAAGGTAGTTAAAACACAACTAGTGATAGTCTGGTAGTGATAGTCTGACTAATATAAATAAAGACATTAACACATACAAACTAAATTTCTTATGTTGCAGCAGAAAATACCTATTTCTTTCCCACGACTATGGGGCTTTAGCAAAGCTGGTTGTACTTTGGTCACAAAAAAAAAAATCTTAATACATTTCAAACAGCAAAAAATGTGTATCACCACCTTCTTTGGTAACAATGCTAGAAAAAAAAAGAAATGAAAATTAGTGTAAAGTTGATAAAAAGAAAAAAACTCATGTACCTTGAAATTTAAAAAAGTAAATCTTCTAAATAATTTGTGAGTGAATATAATAAAATTAGGATAAAACACATTCTAACAAGAATCATTACAAAGAGAAAACTAACCTTGTGAGATATTGCCTGAGCTTTTTACTAAAAAATACTTCATGTAGAAGATACAGTGACTTGGTTTGTTCAGTATTCATTTCAGCTTTCTATTAGGAGGCCTTTCTGAGTGACAGGAACTAGAAAGCTAAAATCTACTTTTACTTGATTTCCTTGCAACTAAATTTTTGGATGTGAAATTGGCTCTTCTAAAATATGCACTCTCACTAGTTCTATAACAGCCTTGTTCAAAAGAAATGTAACGTAAGCCACATATGAAATTTTAAATCTTCTAGTAACTCCATTACAAAAGGTAAAAAGAAAACGATGAAATTAATTTTTAAAAATGCATTTTATTTTATCCAACATATTCAATATATTATCATTACAACATGTAATCACTATTTAAATATTGGGATATTTTATATTCCATTTATCCCATTTAGTCTTTGGAATCTGGTGTATATTTTAAACTTAGAATACATTGGCATTTGGACTAACTACTTCAAAGTCTCAGTACCTACAGGTGGCTAGTGGCTACCATGTTGGGTAGCAGTACTCCAAAAGATGAATGGAAGATTTTTCCTGCTGTGGAGGCAGCTTCTCTTAGTAGGCACTGCAGTAGGCAAGTTGGGTTTTCTACAGCAATGTTTCAGTGTCGCATCAGAAGTAGATGTGGTAGTGACCATGACTTTGATTTCTGGATCAAAGTTAAGGGTATGTCTTCTTGAAGTCAACATTTCCAGCAAAGGCTTTTGATTCCTCCCTTTCTGATTGTAGCAAATGTGATATCTCTCTTGGCAGGCTGGTTTTACGGTCTTTTTTCTGGGGTCGTTCCTACTGGATTGGAATCAAGGCTGCTTCTTCAGGTCTTCTAACATCTCTCAGAGCATATAGTTCCACCGAATTTCTTTCTGTTTAAAATAGTTAGAATGTTTTTTGCTCCTACAAGTGAATTTCAGGTGTTACATGATATTGTCATAAATCTTTTCATGTTTAAAAGGATAAAAATACACCAAGGATTCAAAAATGTTTCTTTTTTTAAAGAACTTCAGTAAAATGAACACAAAATGAAGAAGTAACTAATAAGGAAAAAGATAAATTAACTAAAGAAAGAAAATATTTTTGACTAGCCTAATAAAATAAATGAAAGCAACATTGGAAATGTACACAATTGGAAATGACAAGAGCATGAGTTATTCAAAACAAAACTAAAAATTATAAAACACTATGTCTACATCAATGTTTGACACTGTCATGTTGAAAATCTTGACTGAACAAATGAAGTGGAGACTACAACTTTCTAAAAAAAAATGAAATTATCAAATTTGATTCAAGATAAAGTAAAAACTTCAATATCCATAAAAGAATCAAGCATCTCAGAAGATAGAATATCATCTTTCTACAAAGGAATTTCCAGTGATGGAAAAGTCACTCTCTCAACAATTTAAAAGGAGCAAAATCTTTCTCCAACTTATAGGCATTGTCAAGTTGAGCGCACCTTTCAATTCAGCTAACCAACAAAAGAGATGATATAGTTATGCAAGAAGAGAGACAGGTACCCAGCATGGAATTTATGAATTATAAATTGATGTTTACTCATTATTTTTATTTACTAAAGAAGTCACACAGAGCCTATTCTATCCAGCATTGTGTTTGTGAAAGGTTGAATAAGACAGAAAAAGAAAATATAGTATGATCTTCAAAAGATTTATAGTTATTTCTTTAGTCATCATTTTATGATGATGTACCCATTTTGAATTTCCATGGCAGCCAAATAATTGGCTCCCGGGTCACTATTTTCCCATAATAAAAGCATACTTTGCTTCAGGTAAGAAATCACGTCTTTTGCATTTGATTCCCTAGAGTATGTAACAGAATGATGGTTGAATTGAGTTGGAAATAAAATAAAATTGAATTGATTTCTCCAGTTGTTTTACTTTGTGTGTCAGTTTCTTTGGATAACAATAAAAAATGCCAATACCAAGAACAAATTCTACCATATAATCTTTATAAAGTTTCTATTGTACCATAAATTCTACCATATAATCTTTATAAACTCAATGCTTATTTCTATCTGAGTAATTAGAGAGCTTCTGAGTGATCAAGACTGTTTATGGTGTAAGATGACAGCCACGTGAAGATCAGGAGAGCAATCTGGATGTTGTTGGCCAGCCCCGTGCTGGTCCCCCCTCCCCCCTGCCCGTTATGTAGAAGAAAATGCCTTTATCCATATCCTTTTGTTTAAGGAGACAAAGCTAAGCAGTGCTGCTCCTAATGGTTGGCTGTCATGTACCTCAAGTGTTTTCTAAAGTGCTAACACTCACATACATTATAAACAACTTGTGACAACTAAAGATTCAGTCATCCAGCTCAGATCCTCAATTAGAAATGTAAAGAGAAAATTCAGGCTAAACCCAAAGAAAGTGACTCTAGCTAAGATTCTTAGTGGTTACCTGGCACTCAGGTGGATCTCCAAGGCAATAGAAGTTTCCATTATGCTAAAAATGAAGGAGTTGGACATCATCTGTGATCATTTCTGTTGCTATGCTTCTGATGATCCACGCTAACAAAGTATCATTAAAAGATTCTAATAGCTAATGTTTTAAAAATTAATACAAAATTTTGCCTGTAAGTCACATTACTCCGTGTATTTGTTTAGTTGAATTATATTGGTTGATTAATTGAAATTATATTTTCAAAATTACTAACGAAAAAAATTGAAACTAGCCCCTTATTGCCAAATACAATGGAGGAAAAAAAATCTTATAAATCCCTATTTTTTTATTAAAGTATTCTTTAGTTTAAAAACAAATTTAAAGATAATCATATTTGTACACCTGAAACTAAACATTGTGTGCCAATTATACTTCAGTTTAAAAAAACAATTTATAAGAATTTTAGGAAGCTAGATCTATAAAAATAGTTTTAGGGTTTTTTAGACTAAATCCCCTATCTAAAAGAAAGAGAGAAAGAAAAGGTGATCAGAAAAAAGAAGTTATAATATGGCCAAATTTAATACATTAATTGTGTGCCCTATTAATCAACTAAGAAAATATTTTGTCATTATATGTGTAGAGATGATCTAATGGAATATTTAGGACATGATGAGAATCACTCTTACACTCAAATCTCAGAAAAATTACATTTGCCATAATAACTATGTACATATACATATCTAATTTAGAGTTCCATAATCATAGTTCAATATTATACATATTATACATGTATGTGAGCATAAAATATTGCTGTGAATAAGCATTTATAGGCATATTTCTCAAGAAAATGACCCTGCAACAGAAGTTTTAAGAGACTGTCAAAAAAAGTTTGAGATTATCAATAACAAAGATGACTCCCTAATTAAGCGAAGTGAAAAAAGCCAATCTAAAAAGAGTTTATACTATATTGTTCCATTTCTAGAAAGCTCTAGAAAATGCAGGCAAGCGTGGTGGAAGAGCACAGAAAAGTGGGAAAAGAAAGGATTGTGAAGAACATGAGGGAACTTTGGGTGGTGATCTGTATATTTACTATCTTGATGGTAGTGATGGTTTCATGGGTGTGTGAGTATGTAAAAATATATCAAACTGTACATTTAAGATATGTGTACTTAATTTCCTCTCAATTACATCTCTTTTTTTTATATTAAAACATTATGCTACATTATTTTTTATTTTTTGTAAACATATAATGTATTTTTATCCCCAGGGGTACAGGTCTGTGAATCGCCAGGTTTACACACTTCACAGCACTCACCATAGCACATACCCTTCCCAATGTCCATAACCCCACCCCCCTTCTCCCAACCCCCCTCCCCCTAGCAACCCTCAGTTTGTTTTGTGAGATTAAGAGTCACTTATGGTTTGTCTCCCTCCCAATCCCATCGTGTTTCATTTATTCTTCTCCTACCCCTTAACCCCCCATGTTGCATCTCCACTTCTTCATATCAGGGAGATCATATGATAGTTGTCTTTCTCCGATTGACTTATTTCGCTAAGCATGATATCCTCTAGTTCCATCCATGTCATCACAAATGGCAAGATTTCATTTCTTTTGATAGCTACATAGTATTCCATTGTGTATATATACCACATAAAACTGTTGTTTAAAAATTTGCGATTCAGTTAAATTAAATACATTTATTTAGTCTGGGGATATAAGTATTTTTATAAAATAAATAAAATATAAAATAGATTATTCATGAAATATATTTCCAAGAAAATATTTATTTGATCAAGAACCTTACCTTTTTTCAGGAAGAATTTTAGATTGAACTCGTGTTTCTTGAAACATCCTTACATATTATAGCAGTAAAGAGGTATGGAGTGTTCTAATTTTTTAAGTGTGGATAGAGTTTGTAATTCCCATAGCAACTATAGTCCTGGAAAATTGAAAAACCATATATAAATGTTTTAGTGTAAAACCCATTTTAACTGCATTAATATGTTTACTGTTATCAATAATGGAAAGATTATAATACAGAAAGTTATGGAAAAATTATAATACAGAAAGTTATAGAATATATGTGAAATTTGAGAAGAAGTGTAAGAGTATTAGCCAAGGTAAGATCAAAGAAACAGTATTATCCATATTTATATAACACATTAAGGCTAAAATAAGGCTGAGGAAGAAGAACAGAATTTATATGGCATCAAAGGAAGCTGAAAGACATTTGCTTGTTCCTCTTTCATTCTCTCTCATGTTCCATATTAAAGTCCAACAACCCTGTAAAAAGTCTTCCTTTATTTCCCAAAGCAAAAGTGATCACTTTTCAGAGAATGTCTGAATTTTTCATCTGTTCATCATATAAGGTACTTATCACATTCTATGAAGTTATACCTGTCCTTCATCCTATTAGATTGTACATTCAGAGGGCAACCATGTGCCATTCGTCCTTCTGTGCCTACACTATACTGTGAATAATAAATACATTTGACCTGAAACAACTATGCATCATTATAAAAGTTACTAGTTACCACAACTAAACTTTTTAGGATGAGCAGGATGCCAGGTGGTACACTGTGCTTTGACAATTAAGGCCATGATATATTTTCATTCATGCCTCATGTACTTGTTTATACATTTATGTTTTACATTGAAATGCACTTACTTATTTGATATCTTAATTTCAGGGAATATTACTATGCTTTATAGGATTAATTAAAGTACAGTATAATTATATACTCCATATACATACAATTTGCAAAAACTTACTGAAAAACAAATATCAAATTGCTGTCCACTTTAAATTATTCATAACATATAGAAAAGGCACATTATTTTCTTTTTTCCTTTGATACTAGGCTTATGTTGTTATTGGACTTTTCACCATTTTCCCTTTCATTTGCATGCCTTTTAATTTTTTTCAGTGTAGTATTTGAAGGTACTTTAATGATCCCAATGTAATTCCTAGAAAACCTGAGGAAAAATTTCTTAAGGTATATATTTTAAAGTATTTTCATTCTCTCAAACCTGAATCAGTGTTGTGATCTGAAAAAAGAAAAGAAATATTCTACGAGACTTGCTGGAGTTCTTTTCTGTCTCTCTGCGGTTCCTATAGGGACTCAGACCAGGCGAGGAAATTTATGTTGGCTGACAACTTCTGGTTCTCACTAGAGGTCGCAGGATGTCAAAAAACTGACCAGCAAACAAGAACACAGTTGCCAAAGGTAGTCTCCACAAAGAGGAGACTTTGTACGGTCCTCTTTGTACCGTCCAGGCAATGCATCAGACAGTGAGCCAATTAGAACACCAGACTTGAAAACACATTAAGGCTAATTAGCGTCCACCTCCTGCACTGTTTCTGTCTTTGAAACTAAGAGCTTCAATGCCATGTGGCCTTTAAAGACCTAGAAGAATTGGATCTGAAGGATTGATATAACATTCCCCAGAGTAAATGCTTCAATATAGTTCAGGTTAGCTGATGATCAGGGTATTAGTCTTTCTTCTCTCATTTGTGAAGTGGTAGACATATTTAATTAGTATCACAATGAATATTATATATTCAACTCCTATAAAAATCATTATTTCTTTAAAAGTTTTAATTAATCACATTGATAGAAAAAGAGGTATTACTGTCCTCTTTCTTAGCACATGTTAGTAGGTTTTACATTCAAATATATTCCTATGGTAATTTTGATTTTTAGGTTTTATTATAACAGCACTTTCAATATTCAACTTCTGATATGGATTTCATACTTTTGATTTGTCTGCCCATCATAGTAACTAGAACTTTAACAAATCAAAATAATGTTTAAAATATATCCAAAAATCTCTCACAATTGTGGTACAAAAGTACCAATTATAAATCCTCAGGAGAACATTTAAATGGAGCAAGCATTCTGAAAACTTATCCTGAAATGAGTGACATAGTTAAAGGATTAGTCTTATGGAAAAATATGACAATTGGGGAAAAAAACAGTTTTCATCTTTGAGGGAAATTCAAAAGCCACAGGAAATCTTATAGATCAAAAAAGTTGTCATCACTTCAGCCTGTAGTATTTGATGTGTGAAAGAAGAAACAACCAATTCTGCAATAAAATAAGTTCTCTTGAGCTAAATTAAAATTTATCAGCACATTATTCACTTTGATATTTATTATTTGAGGAAATTATTAAAAATAACTCAGATACTGAGATCAAAATGGTAAATATTAATTTAGTTAGGAGCAAGTAAGTTTTGAGGACAAGAAGAACACAAGTTAGTAACTGGTCCTACTCTGATGTTTTTTGTATAGTTAAGATTACTAGCTGGCACTTACTCTGTTTTTATGAAGAGCTTCTTGTTTCACGATAATTTTATTTATTTTTTGGGAGCATGGCGTGTGAACTGTGGCATTTATATGGTGGATTATTATAATAAAAATGGCTAATAAAAAGTCCTACTACATATTGAATTAATTGCTCTACTAATTGCTTTCCTGTTTTACCAGTAATTAAAAGCAAACCGCTTTAGGTTCTTTGCATGTGGTCTGAGGATTTCAAAAGCGTAATTCATAAACTTTGCACTTATTTTTAAAGCCAAACACATGACAATTTCCATTTCTCACAGCAACTGTCATTATAGAGCAAGAAAACAAAGGAGAACCAACTCATTTTTATAGGTTATCTAGAAATGTTTATATTTTTGTTATTCTCTTTTGAAATTACTACAGTGTTTTATTTTGAAAGCAGGCTGTCTTTAGAAAATTGGTCTAGCAATATGATTTAATTACTTTCTGTGTCAGTGTTGGGACCCATATGAAGGAGCAGACTTTTTTCAGTCTTTCTGAAGAACAATTAAAAAAAAAAGGGATAGCAGCCCAGTCCATCTCTCTTAAAACCAGAACACTTAATAGTGAGGAGTGTGATACCAAGCAGAGGCTTACGGATGAACTGTGACCTCCTCTCACAGATGGTGGTGTTTTTAGAGGAGTGGTAATAATTTGGAAAGCACTGGGTATAACCTCCTATCGAATACATGCTAACTAAGGTAGAAAACGGAGGAAATTATCTGGAAATGTCAGCACTTTCCCTCTAGCAAAAAATTAAAGCACCACACCCATTTTCCTCTGAAATAGCTAGATAATTGAGGATGAGGGGTGCTTTCAAAACCCTGTCTGAGTAATTAGCTTTTGATAACCCAGCTCTCCTGTGTACCCTGGCAAAAGCCATGTGGATATTCTAGGGCTCTACTGACCTGTGAGACAATTGGAATCCACTGTTCAGACAGTTGATATCCCTGCCTTCTGTTGACAGGATTTTTTTTTTTTTCTTTTGGGTGTCAGATGCAGAGTAAATCTGAATGAAAACTTTCCCCAGGAAGTGAGGAAGAGAAATAACATGAAGGAGACTGTCTCCTCTGAATCCCGAGGGGACGCTGTCCCCACGGCAGCGTCTCAAGATTTTTAAGGTTGGTGTTGCTAGCCTTGAACAAACCATGTTCACCTATTTTAGGGACCATTAGCTCGTGTTGTGAAAGTGCTGTGAAGATGGAAAGCAGTACATATATAAATAAACACACCTCAGATACTTCGTATTGATTGGAAGTTGGTTTTACAGGGCAAAACTACTGCTGTAGTGGTTGGAAAAGTGACCTAAAGTGAGTTATAATGTCTGAAGATGGAGGCCCAGGTCATTAATTATTGCCACCTGAAAGCTCAGGGCAGCTTATGGAATAAATCTGTCCTGGCCATGAAACCAGACCCAGAACATAATAGAGAGTTTAGAAATACAGAAAAACTAGTGTGCAAGTGCAGCTGCCTATGATAAACAGAGTTAAATAAGTTATAAAATAACCTGGTGATTTTACAATGCATCATAAAAACTGAAGTCATTCACATTGTAAATATATACCAACAAATTACCCAACAACTTTTTCTAGAGCCTGTTAGACAATGTCTGCTTTTCCAGGTTGACTCAGTTTGGCATATTGTGTTCTTATTTGCTAATTATAGGAAGGGATTTGCTTTGATAAATCTGGGCTGCTAGAAATTTATTTTAAGAAGGTAAATTAAGAGTTATGGGGTATTACTGCTGTTTGGACATTCAGTTGTTTACAGGTAGGGAATGGAAAAGAGAGATGAAATCCTGAACTAAACAAGTCCTGTTATGAGGAAAGGCATTCTCCTCTTTTGGTCTCCCTTCAGATCCTCTTTTTACCTGTGATGGAAAATCTTGTTTTCCCCAGCCATTCTGTAAATGCTTTCTGAGTCTCTGATCTGATTATTGATGCTCTCATGGATAGTTGTTAGTTGTGGGTAGGGGAAGATATGAGGACTTCCTCGCCCCTGAGCTGCTGTCAAATGTCAGGTTCCATGCTAAGTGATTTATGTACTTGATCTGTTAGTATTGCGAGATAACCGGATGACATAAGCATTCTATTTTAAAGGTAAGAAAAATTGAGCTGAGGCAGAATAAGTGTCCGAAGACATCTATTAATCGAGGAAGAGCAAGGATCCAGAGACATTTTCTGATTCCAAATGCTGCATTTATATTAAATATATAGATTTTTCTAAATAATCTTCACTATTACTCTAGTATTAAATACTTCCAGTGATGGAATATTAGAATATTACTTAGATTCTTGAAATAAACTCAGTTCTAGTTTTGTCTTTTAAAAAAATTATCTTGCACTCATACATTATCAAATACATATCTTCTGGGGTTCATGCACAGAAGATACTCTGCACAGAAGGCCTCTGTCATGGAAAAGTGCTTGGAAAAGACATGGCCTCGACTTCTCATGACTCGAATGCAAGGCAGAGTAGAGACGCTTCTGTCTAGAATGTAATCTGGGGAATCAAGAGGGATACTATGCAAAATAAGGTTTGAAGAAAGGCTGGGGGCTTTAGCTGGGGCCAGAGGCTCTTGGCTACTATTATACATGCGGTTCTCACTGCCCATCACTGGTCCGCAGGATTAGCAGGATTACCCCCAAGCGGCAGACAGCTGCGGGAGCCAGTGGAGGATCAGAGGTTATGAGGGGACAGTAGTGTGTTCATGGATGACGCACTCATTCTCTTACCCCTTATCTTTATAATAGCATAAGATCGGAAGAACGTTGGCAAGTGATTGACTTGGATAAAGGTCCTTATGAAGTTTGGGTATTTCTTTCTCACAAGAAGCTGATATTGCTTAATTATTTTGTTTTTAAAATTAAGTTATTCTCATTGCATTGGACATATATAGTCTGTCCTATTGAAGCCTTCAGTGCCTATTTTTTAATCTTTGTGGGAAAGAAGAATGCAATGAAGTACACATTTTATTTGATAGGGGAATTGGTAGGTAGGAAAAATGGGGAGACTTACCTCATGTTCATAATATGAAAATATGAAACTGAGGGGACATATAATGGCCAAGTGAAGGGCATTCTAGATGCTGGTCACAGGTATATATTATTGGGGACTTTATAAGCAACACCAGCAATGTCACCTAAATCTTTACTTCAATTTGATATGTTTTGAATTAGTGGGATTTTTCAAATAAAACTGTCCTAGCTTTATTTAATTTGTACACTGGTGTGTGTGTGTGTGTGTGTGTGTGTATGAATTTTTTGCATGACAGTGGAAAAGCTCACAGTGTACAAATTTTTCCCATAGATCACTAGAAGAATGCCACTTAATAATAATAACCACCTTTTAAAATATGCTTACACCTACCAAAAATACACTGCATGCATAATCTTACTTAATTCTGATTTCAACCCTATGAGGTATTTTATTCTTGTTTCAAAAACCAGGAGAGTAAAGCTAGGGAAGTAATACGCCAGAGGCAAAACAGCTGCTAGATGACAAAGACTTTTTCTGCTAGTGAAACCTATGCTCTTAACCAGTCTGTCCCTTGCCTCTCTCCAACCTTGAATCAGTTATGCTACCTTAGAATTATACCATTTAGTTCAAAGTGAAGGACAAGAATGCTCTCTTCAAATAATATATTTACAGGGGCTGGAAATAGTTTGACTTTTAGGAACTCACTTAAGATGATGATAATAGCTAACACACACCAGAAATGCACTACCTACAGAAACTGTAAAGCACACCACACATACTAACTAACTTAATTCTTGTAACAACTCCATGAAATGTCACTACCCTTAAGATTATCCCTGTTTTATGGATGAAGAAGGTGAGGACAGATGAGCTTAAAAAAGTGGGTTCAAAGTTACCATTACCCAGCTAGGAAGCAGAGTGTTGGAGTTCTGATTGGGGGACGATTTCGGAGCTCCATCCTTTTGTGCCTCCCTAGCTAGGTATTCTGGGGAAAACAGTGAGGATTCAGTGCAGGCCTAGATGTCCCACAATTGAATATCTGTCGGCAGACTCAAAAGTAGTGTCCCACCAGGTGAGAAATGAGATGACTTTCTTCCCTCTTACTCCATCCCATTCCCTCCATTTCCTGTTGGTGAGCTGATGCCTGAATGAAGAATGCGATCATTTCCAGATGTCCTTAGGCAATAATACTTGCTTTCTGAACAAACAAGTTAGTGGCTCTTCCTGAGACTGAAATACCAAGTACGAACTTAAGAGAACTACCTGAAAGTGCTAACGGTAAATAACATGCGGCTCCCGTGTCCAAACATAGCCTTTCCCCATTGCGCTCCTGGAAATGAGAGTGAGTGATAAGTAAGCAAGAGAGGCAACAGACTGAGGTTTGCTGTGCGGAAGGGGCAAAAAAGTTGTTGTCCACAGAGAGCGTGAGGTTTTAAGGGGACTTAGGAATTAAATTAGATCAGTGTTTACCAAACATCGGTTAACCTTCATGTGCCACCTTTCTTATTGACTTAATTTCATAAAGCAACAAACTTGTTTTTTTTTAACCTAAGTGGCATGAGAAACATATGCAATTGCAAATTTGTTAATAATTAGTTTTAGTAATATATGTATATATAATATACACACATATGTACCTGTTCCTTTTTTTTTTTAAAGAAGTTTATCACTATGTTAACTAAAATGATCTCATGTGGTATCGGGAGTTTTACCACACCTTAGGACATTGAAGTAGAATTAAGAGATGCTATATTGCTTTGCTCAGGGCTGAGAAAGAGAGAGAGAGAGAGAGAGACCCTAAGAGGAAAGAAGAGGAAAGAAAGACCCTAAGATACAGCATTATGTGCGCTGTAGACGGTCACATATGAATGGGGTGAAAGAAAGAGTTAAAAGGTCTGGAGTGGCTAAAAGCCATAACAACAAAGGGGATCTCTGTCCCCCACAGTGAGGATATGCTAGAGAAGAACGTAGTACAGCAAACTAGCAAGTACCAAGGAATAACGAGAGACTCTTAGGTCAGTGGGCTGTACTCAGACCAGAATCCATTGCAGGAGGAAGGTTTATTATTATTATTATTATTATTATTATTTCATTTCCTGGGGGAGGTGTATGTCTTTTTCTTAACAAACAAACAAACAAACATCTTCTGTAACACTTTTGTTGTGAAGCAAATACTACCTTCTGTTCATTTTTTCATTCTGTCTCTGACCCTATATTTGTTACTTAGGAAACAGCAATAAAGACATTTTGATTGAATGTAGTGTCATCCTAATTACCAAGAGTTGGGAGCATCCTGAAATAGTGACATATGAGACAATGTGATATAAAAAATCATAGAATGTTCAATTAAAAATGTGGAAGCCAGAGGCCATTTAGGTCCTGAGAATCATCTTCTCATTTAAAAATATTTAATTGTAGGGCGCCTGGGTGGCTCAGTGGGTTAAGCCTCTGCCTTCGGCTCAGGTCATGATCTCAGGGTCCTGGGATCGAGCCCCACATTGGGCTCTCTGCTCAACAGGGAGCCTGTTCCCTCTCTCTCTCTCTGCCTATTGTTCTGCCTACTTGTGATCTCTCTCTATCAAATAAATAAATAAAGTGTTTAAAAAAATATTTAATTGAGATGTATATAATTTAGCTCAGATGAACAGTAGCATTAATACAAATCAGGAGTTTTTTTAAGCTTTGAAGTAATAGTTTGAACCATATGAAATTGTCAGTATTTGCTGTTTTTAATCTACAGATAAGACAATTTCATAGGAATCAGTCTCTCTGTAAATACTATTGGTTAACAGGTTAATAGTTTTTACTTTAGACAAGGGGGAATGAGACCAAGGGAGAGACAGAAACACATTTTATTCCACTCTCATCTGAATTATCATTTTTTTAAACAAGGGCCATGAGAAGGATATATTCATGTATTACTTGGTTTCATAACAAAAAACAATAACAACTAGCTTTTCACAAAATGGCTAGATTAAAGAAATAGACATTTCTTCTTCCTTCCTTTCTTTCTCTCTCTTTCTTTCTTTCTTTCAAAGTGAGACACCTGGGTGGCTCATTTGTTAAGTGTCTGCTTTAGGCTCAGGTCATGATCCTAGGGTTCTGGGATAGAGCTCCTCATCTGGCTCCCTGCTCAGTAGAGAGTCTACTTCTCCCTCTGCCCCTCCCCTTGCTTATCCTCTTGCATGTGTTCTCTCCCTCTCTCAAATAAATCTTTTTTTTTTTTTTTAAGATTTATTTATTTACTTGAGAAAGAACATGAGTGGGAGGGACAGAGGGAGAGGGAGAGAGAAAGGGAGATAGCATGGGGGAGCAGCACAGGGGGAGAGAATGAAAGAGCATGGGGAGGGGGCAGAGGGAAAGGGAGAGAGGGGGAGAGAGCGGGAGGGAGGGGGGAAGGGGCAGAGGGAGAGAGAGAGAGAGAGAGAGAGAGAAAGGGAGAGATTGCAGGGTGTGGAGAAGCAGCAGAGGGAGAGGGAGGGAATCTCAAGCAGATTCCTCCTGAGTGCAGAGTAGACCCGGGCTCCATCACAGGACCCTGAGATCCTGACCTGAGCCGATATCAAGGGTCAGATGCTTAACCACTGCGCCATCTAGGCGCCTCCAAAATACACATTTCTAATTCACATTATCCACAGGGCAAGTTTATTTTAATTACTGGGATAGCAGACTAGAGTTACCTATTGCTTCAACTCTCTTGGTGGTTTTATTCCCTGCATTGCTGGGGGTTGATGGGGTCCTGCTGCAGGTGGTGAGGTGGTCAGAAGCAGCTGCCAGCTAGAAGTCAAGGTTACTTCAGCACATCTTACTAAAGCAATCAATCACCTCTTTTTATCTTCCTGAGGAGATTAGATTCACATACTGCACACGTTTTTGGCTACGTTCTGACTGAGCCTTCAACTCTTTGCTCATATGCATTTTCTTGTTTTTTGTTTTCTTTAAATTCTTGCAAATTTATGTTTTTTTAATAGACAGGGCAAAATCTATGGTTAGTTTGCAATCATAGCAACTACAGAAATAAAAGTTAAAGGTAGGTATTTTATTACTATAGAGTTAGATTTAATAAATATTTTAAAATTATGTAAGTAAATCAGGGATTGAGGCCTAGGATATTGTGGTGTAAATGACTATTCTCCACAGCTATTTTAGCCATAAAGAAACATTTCTATATTTTGATTTGAGGTTTTACTCTGTCAATCATTCTAAATCTAGAATGTAAATTTATAAAAGCAATGATAAGTTCTGTAAGGAATCCATAATAGGCACCATTATATAAGGAAGCAGATGTCCCTATATGTTACTATTTTTTTTTTCCAGGAAAAATGAATGAACATACTAATTCCTACAAAATCAGTGATGCTTAGAAAATCACCAGGTACAAAGTCTTGCAAACTTACCTTTCATAAAATAGTCTAAGGAGATACTTGCAGTCCTTTGGATTAACAAGGGTCATTTTCAAGGTTTGGGGATAGTAAGTACGATGGTTTCAGCAGCCCAAGAGCAAGAATCTTCGAAAGGAAAGTTGCATTTTCTGGGCTTTCAGATGGGGTAAGCAGAATACATTCTTGTTTAGCCCTGCACTAGAGCAACACCATTATTAATTATGCAAACCTTTTTTTTTTTTTTTTGGATGGGTAAAAGAACTTGACAATGACTCAGCAAGAGATTTCAAAACCAAATACCTCTACCTACTTATTGAACATGTTCTTTTCAGATCTGCTCTCTGTTCTGTGACTTGGGGTTACAAGTTTGAGATCTACAGAAGGAAGGCTCCATTACTGCATTGGCCTCTGAGAAAGCCCCAGCTTTGCCAGGAATATCAAATCAGTCCTACCTAGTCCTCCCATCCTTTTAGTCTTAGTTTAAGTGGGAAATAGATGACACTTCTTCAAGTTTAGCCTCCAATTTTTCTTTAACAACCATAAAACCTGGTCAAATCCCCTAAGCTAACTGGGTCTACCCTGTCAAAAGTATGTTGTGGATGGGAGGGTGGTTACTTTCCTATTTTCCTTTAGATGATACTGTATACTGATGGTTACTTGGAAAAGGGGGACACTTCAATGTTAAATAAAGATGTAAAGGTAACAAGATTTTTTTACAAGTCCCTGCTAAAATGACAGTTCAAGATTTAGTTGGAAAGGCAAGTCTCCCAATCACCAGTCTGGGGGAGGAGAAGTCCTCTCACCTATTTTGGAAACTACTTGCAGATGTGGGGAAACCACTGAATTGCTCACAACAGGGGTTTTGCAGAGATTTCCTCTGATTTTTTTCCTCCCCAATTTCCCACAACCTGTGTTTGTCTTGCGTCTGCTAGGCTGACATGTGGTTTACCTCGCTGATCCTGCTGCCAGGTTTTACACGCTCTCCTCAGAAGTAAAACAACTGAAGCCGAAGGATACTGAGCAACTCCGGGCATGGGCGCCAGAACTGTCACAGAAAATTTGCTTCCCGAGTATTCCTTCCAACTTCCCTTCCTGCGCCCACGTGAGCCATAGCGCCAGCCCATCAGCAAGGTCTTAGCGTTTCCTGCTGCTGCAATCTGTAACTTGATTTTGGATTTTTTTTTTTTTTTTAATTGCAGTTCTGGGGATCTTACTTCTTAGCAAAACTTTGTTGCTTGGGGGACTTTTAAAGCAGTCTATTTCCTTAGCCAAGTCACGAAGGCTCAGACACTTTTCCTCCATGCCCGGGCTGCACTAAGGTTAAACCGCAGCAAAGGAAAGAAACACACACCCGCTGTTTATTTGGGGGGAGGGGAAGTAAAGGTTTGCAGCTAAGTTATCACGATCCCTCGCGCCACCCCCGGTCTGGCACTCTTGGCTACACGTACATCATCTATTAAATGTTGTTCGCGGACGCAGATACATGATATATTCATTTTTATCTTTAGTAGAATATAAATGGAATTGTCAGCGCGCTCGTGTCTGTTTGTTTGTATAAGGCTATCAAAAGAAGTCAGAGAGGAGGCTGTGGCCCGGATCCTGACCCTGATTGTATGAATAAGTAAGCAGGATGCAAGTGATTGGGTTAGATGCTGCGAAGATTTTTTTTTTTCAAGTTAGGAAGAGGGTAAAAAGACGGGGTGGGGGGGCAGGCAAACGGTGCATCCCCAAATCCTCACACTTTTGCTCTTTTCAGTCAGTTGCTCTGCTGGCTTCTACAGGCTTCTAAGGTCTCGCGGCATAGAAATGCCTGCCCCCCACCCCCTTCCTCGGTCTCCCCTTTCAGTTCAGATGTGCTGATGTGCAGACCGGATTCATCTTCCCCGAGCGGCGGCGGCGGCGGCGGCGGCGGCGGCGGCGGCGGGCGCAGGCGGCGGCGGCAGCTCGGGCTCTACCTCCGGGTCCTGGCAGCGGCGGGGGCGCGGCGCGGGAGCCGGAGCTTCGGTGGCCGCTGAGCCGGCGGGGCGCCGCTCGCCCAGCCGCGGCCGCGGAAAGTTCGGCCGCTAGAAGGACGACCTGGCAGGCAGCGAGCGCCCGCTCCGCCAGAGCCGAGTTTGCCCGCAGCTGCCCCTCCCCGTCTCCGGGAGCCGAGCTCCTCACCTGCCCTCCGCCCACCCGCACGCCGCTAGCCAACTTCTCCCTGCAACTGGGGGGTAACAGGCACTTCTTGCCCTCTCTACTGTCCCGACGGCACCCGTATGTCTCCGGACACCTGAACACCCCAGTGTCCCTGAGGAGCCTCCCGGCAGGGAGGGGAGCACCGGTTCCCTTCGCGCCGCACATCAGCGCGGACCGCGGACGCCTCACCTCCCGGTCCCGTCCCTTCCTTTTCCTCCAGGGGAGGAGGATGGGGTTGGAAACGCTTCCCCCGAGGATGCTCGTGTGGCTGGTGGCCTCGGGGATTGTTTTCTACGGGGAGCTTTGGGTCTGCGCTGGACTCGATTATGACTACACTTTTGATGGGAACGAAGAGGATAAAGCGGAGACGATAGACTACAAGGACCCTTGTAAAGCCGGTAAGTGCCTCTCCACGTCGGGACTGTGGCGTGCGGGGGGCTGCCGCGCTGGATTTCCGAGGGCTGGCGGTGGGAGCTCACCTGTTTCCTTCTCTCTCTCACCAGCCCCTCCGTCGCTCCATCCTTGCCCTCCTTTCCTTCTCCTCCCCACCCCCACTCGCCACGGCCCGAGTTGACTGGAGTTCTGTGCTAGTGGGATCGCATGCCAAGCTCCCGGCTCCCAGTTTGGGAAAAATGTCCAGAGTTCGGATTCCCTTCCCCTCCCCCAGCAAAATGGAATAAGCCGTAAACACAGCTGGCTTGCCGTGGGTTTTAAATACCAGCACTCAGCGGGCTATAGGCATCTGGAGGGGACTACACCTCCTCTTTGTTCCAGGGTGCGGTTCCCCAATGTTCGCCTGAGACCGAGTTGGTTAGAGTTCCCCAAAAGATGGGCGGGGATGGAATTGCCACCTTGGGACACCTTTGCTCCCTCTTTTGCCAGGGATCTCAAGTGTGGGATGCAGGCGAGAAGGGTATTGTGACGACCTTGGAAACTCCCACGCTAGATGGAATTCAAATGCTTTTGCCCATTTAAAATAAACCTTAAAAAAAAAAAAAAAAAAAAAAGCTCCAAGTTGTTACCCCATCCAAACTTGCGCCTTCCTTCCTGTGTACACACCCCGGGAACTGCAGTTTGACCTGCACGGCCTGAAGCTCAGCTTCTCCTCGTCCGTCCGGGATCGGCCCGGGACCTTCCCCTCTCCCCCACGCGTCCAGCGCCTCAGCGGTTCTCCCCTCCCGCTCGGGGCGGTGCTTCCCTCCCGCCGCCTCAGGTCGCAGCCGCACGTGCAGCAGCCGGTGACCACGTGAGCGCAGTGTCCCGGCACTCCGGGGGCCTCCAGGTTCCTGGCCCTGCGGACTTGAGGTTGAGGTGAACCGAATTCATAGTGGACTCACGACTGACTTCGGAAGGAAGGTTACAAGGGTTGTTGGAGCCGACTTCACAGAGTTGTTTGTACGCTAAAGGCACGTTCTGTCCCGTCTCTAGAGGTGTGGGCTTTGGCGAAGCAGAAGGGAAGGGAGTGGGCAAAGCATCCAGAGTTCCTCCGTGTCTGTGGATTCTGTGCGGGCTGGGTCGGGATGTGACTGCGATTTCTTTCCCTTTCATAGCCAGGTAAACCTGACTGAACCTTTCTTGGTCCCAAAGGAAGAAGTGCACACGGTGAAGGAAAATGCTGGAAATTCCCTTGTTAATTTGTACCGTTGATGACACATTGCTTTGACCAGGGGCCTATGAGTGTCTGCGCACGTTATCAGATCTTTCTTCATGCGCGCTTACTGGACATGATTATTCAAAACTTAGGGTAGCTTAGCAGAAACTGGTCAGTCTGGAACTCGGGATTCTGATTTAGTTCTATTTTGTTTATAAGTTTCCTCCTCTCACCTTTAACACTCAGTCTATCCCACCAGAAGTTTCTCGGGCCTTCCCTGATGGTTTGTGGAACAAGACACCTTTCTGCTGTGATGGATGACTAGTGGCTGGACAACCAGAATTCAGTACCATACAACTCCCCAAACATACTTTTTACTGAGGAATTAATTTTGAATCATGTTTGCAACTGGGTGAAAATTGTGTATTTTCTTGTTTTAGGTAAAGTAATGACGTGGTATTTCTAAAAATTGTCTAGGAAAACACCTATTCTGAGGTTCTGTTGTATGAAAGATGCGACCAGCTATTAATATGAAAAAACAGTGCATATGTATACATTGGCCTGATTTCAGGAAAATACAGTTTTCTATACAGATTCAAGAAAAAGTTTATGCTTTTTAAAAATCATTAATTTCAAATATGAATATAAGAAGTGTCAAAAACTAGCTAGTACCATTTCAGAAAGTATGTTTTTAAGGCTTATCTTATATTAGAAATTGTCCAGAATAAGGTTCTGTGAACATAACTAGTTTTTTCTATTTAAGAATGTTTTCAATTTTTTAAATTTAAGTGGTTGCACCATGTGTATTGAAATCTGCCTCAAGCATGAATGTTTATTATCCTCAGCAAATAAACATCTAGAGCAAGAAAAAAAAACTTTAAGAGCATTTAAGTTTTGCTTTTCCTTTAATACTGGTTTATTTTAGAGCATAACCTTTGAGTACAAGAGGCATACCTGTGTCTATGTGTATATTGTATGTGTATAATGAAAGAGAAATAAGAATGACCCAAGTGGAAAGCTGAGAAATTTATCTAAAATCTGAGATCACTTTTTAAATGATCAACCCTGCTTTTTAAATTTAGTGACATGAAAGGTTTTAATTTTCCATCTTGGCTAAAGAGTGGCAATTTTTTTTTTTTTTTTTTTTGGTGGCCTTCCTTTTGGCACTGTATAAGACAGTAAAAGTTGTAATAACAGGAAAAAAAAATAGTACATTGAACTCCCAAAATAAGAGTCAAAAAAAGGTCACTAAAATAAGAAATATGAGGATGGATCTGTGAAAGAAAGCCACACAAAAGCCAGAGAGGGTGCTCTCGAGATTCTGGGGCATCTTTGATCTGCCCTTTCCAAAGAGCAGAGTGGAGGGCATGGGCCATAAAGTGTCCTTTCTGAACTTCTCTTATAGCTTTATAGATTTTAAGCACTTTTTAGTACATTATTTTAGATCAACACACAGCCCAATATGGTGAAACTTGTTAATCTTCCCATTACACAGATAGGAAAACAGATGCTCCCCAAGGTCAAATGGTTGTTAAGATTAACCAGAACTTGATTTGAAGTCTCTTGTCAGCAAAATCTGGCATGCAATTAGGTAGATAGATAGATAAAATAATGACGTTGTATCCTTAGCTGGCCTTTTGGAGGCCTTCCTTGAAATGCAAACAATAGAAATTAGTCCAGGTTTACCTAGAATCGAGACCAATAGAAGTGCAGGGACTTTCATATCTGATAAGCATGAAATGACTAAGAAGATAGTTTCATCTTTTCCAAACCCAATTACAATATAAAGTCTTTGAATATAGGTATCATACCTGCTTTTTAATGTTTATCCCAGTAATAGATTACCACTGTTGGTACTAGTTAGTTCTCAATTCCTTCTCAGTATCTATAGACTATAAATATTAATCTTCATCCCTTATCTACAAATTTCTATTTTAACCAGTAATGTTAACCAAGAAGAAATATTCTTAATATAAATTGTTATAACTGTGCCATTCTTAATATATTTGTGAAATACTATAATTTTTATACCTATGAGAACTCTAATTTCAAGTTCATGAAACTATTGGACAGAAAGGAAGCCTTGTGTTAATTGAACTTTCACTTAGAAAGCATTTTGGTATAAGTGAAAGTAGGTAAGTTAGTGCAGTGTAACTTCAGATATATTTATATAGTCGAATCCATTAGGACAGAATTTAGGTAATTAATCTCTCTCTATATATAGATAAACACAAAGATGCAGATAATTCAAAGAAATATCTGATTGTCGTTCTTCAGCATAGTACATAGTACATAGTACATAGTACATAGTACACTCAGGTGGCTACCTGAGTTTGCAATCTTACTCTCTCTAGTTCAGTTCCCTTCCTAAGGGACACTGGGAAGCTGATGCTGCAGGAAGTCATTCCAGAACAGAGACTGAGGTATCCTGTTTCAGTGTTGTACTGCTCCAATAGGTGTTAATCAGAGTATTAATATCTGGAAGAGCCTGGGCAAATTTGGTGTGCAAGGTAATCTCTCAGATTTGTCTGGAGATTACCTGGAAAAGCAGAGACCCAATAAACCAAGTCTGTATTCCCTACTTCCCCTCCCTTCCTTCTTTTCTCTTTTTGTATTTAAGGGGATATCAGGAAAGCTCAGGCAATTGAAAATAGAATATGTAATAAAGAGGACTGAAGAATTTAATGTTTTGAATGATGGGGAGAGGCTGAGGAGACCGATGACGTAAAATGTTTGTCCAGAAGCTTGTCCTTATCCCTTTGGATAAGTATGAACACCTTGAAAAAAAACCCTTTCTATCCTGAATCTTCTGAGTAAATGTCTCCTTTTCCTGGAAAAAATCCAAACATGATTAAAGGTCAGTGACTTGCAAGGTTAAATTTGCCTTCAGAGTGGCATATGCAGGCCTGTTCACCTAGAAATAGGCTTTTAGCTTCTTAAACGATTCTTCTTTCTGCTGTTCTTTATATTCAGGGTCCCAGTGTCCTAGTATACTAATTCTTGGGATGATTTTCATAAGTTTATAATCTCTTGGTAAGATCTTCTCATTCTTTTGGTCCTCAGCGCTGTCTTTTCTAGCTTCAGAGTCAGCCTCCTAGGTATGATGTTTTAGAATTTGATGTTCAACCCTGTGTTGACTTTATTCTTTCATGATATTAAATATTGAAACATATATTTCTTGGTCAGCACCTCTGTTGGTTGCCAAACCCTCATGTTAAAAATGCATTTCATACAGTGGCTTCTCCTCACCAGCTCCTCTTCTCTTAGTTTTCATTACTCAGAGCTTGTTTTTTTCTTTTTTTCTTTTTCCTCCTCCTGCTTCTGATGCCAACTTGGAAGTGGCCAAAGTAAGTTTTTGCAGAAGGGTAGGAGAAACATTATATTCTATATAATCAAATTCTGTTCATCATTTGCCAATAGTGGTTCTGTAGCCCTTGTTGTGAGGGTCCATGTCCATTTTTGGCCCATAAATGGCAGTTCCTGTTACTAGGTATGAATTAGATAGACTATTTTTTTCTTAAATATATCCCTCAGTTTAAGAAAATATATTTTCTTAAATATAGAGTCAGCCAGCTTTCAAGCTCCTTTTTGTTTGTTGATTTACACAGTCTCCTGAGATCTTCCCATTTTTGGCCTCCAGTGAGGGTTCTGTCATTTGCAAGTTGAAAATCTAGCTGGAAGCCCTTCATTCAGGCAGTAATTAATGGAATCTTTATGATTTCTAGCTCAGTAGGTGGTGTTTGAGTCCTCCCTTCCCTGTTTAGGCCTCCTTGGTCTATAGTGGGACAGTTAAAAGTGTGTAAGAGCCTCGCAAAGGCTTTTTGAGAAAATTAGTGTATAATTCCACACTTTTCGTCTTGCCATCATGATAGCTCACTTTTCTATGAAAACCTAATGTATGCCATGTATGGCTTCTTCTACAGAAACCATATTGTCTCCCCTATGATATATGTAAGAATCTTATTTTTGTGTATCTTAGCAGCTTCCCCTGATTTAAAACTTAGTGTCACTTGTCTGTAGTTAACATCACATTTTGTAAACCTTAAGAATATTAGTCACATTAATGATCTCTTAGGCCTCTTCATCAGTGAGTGTATTAGACAGAGATTAGCCTTTAAATTTTTCTAGAACTCAGGTAGATGATAACAGGTGCTAGTGATTTACCATCATTACCTTTTGTCTCTTTAGAATATTATCTATTGTTTTTAATATCACCTTAGACCCATCTGCTTAAAATATTTAAAATAGGACCTCCCTAAGCTTTTCTAAGAATGCTTAGAAAAGATAGAGGTAAATAATCCATTTAAAATGAGGCCTTGCACATCCTGCTGGGACCATCTGGTGTCTGGGGAGGTGGGGGAAGGGAGCTGTGCTGCTCCCCTGAACTGTAGGAGAGCCCCCTGCAGCATCTTGAGCCCATAGCTAGGTCTGGGCCAGGCCGAGGTTCAGGTGCCTGTAAAGGTTTTGGGGGATGTAGGATATCCTCTACTGGGGGAATTTTGAGGCCTCTTACAGTTCTTTAATATTCTGAGATCTGGAATTAATCCTGGGCTTATCCTTCCTAAATGAAGGAGTGAAGAGTCCTCTCCGTAGCCCCGGATCCATTGGAATGATTTAGCAATATGGCTTTAGTGGTTTATTTCCTTTAGTTATCTATTAAATAATGATGCTTAGGGAGGAACATTAAAAAAAAAAATTATAGCCTTAAAGCTATGGAATGAATTGCATAGAATGTGTTATTTCCCAGAAAGTAGGAGGGAGGGAATCCCTTGGTATTTATTTAGTTCTTGCCATTGTCAGCCCTGAAAATGGGATATTGACTATTAGATTTGAGACATTGTGGGTTGGCTAATGGAATGCTTGTTTTGTCAGCTCTTTACAAATGTGTGCTAATCCTGTCAGGCTGTTTTAAGGAGCTCAGCTATATATTTGTATTAAGAAGTATTGTAAATTAGGTGTTAATTGAAATCTAGAAAGTGAACCAAGGAGGCATTTGTCTTACTCAGCTCTTCTCTTGCAATTTACATTTAGAATTTGAGCTAAACTATTTGCTATGGACCATATTTTTAAAAAAACAAAAACAAAAAAATACAACACTTTCTTGATTGCTAATAGTTGTAAAAAGTTGAAACCATGCATTAAGAAGGCCAGAAGTACTCTCACATGTATTATTTTTCCCAAACAAAATCTAATGTGGTATATTTTAGTATCCTACTCAAAACATGCACCTTAATGTTAAAAAAAAAAAATTTCAACAGTTTTTAACACACTACACCATTTTACAAATCAGGGGAGTTATGTGGGGATGGAGTCACAAAGCATATATTTACTATGGCATTTGATGTCTTTCCTATGTTGTGAACTTCCTATTAATGACAATTCTTGTGTTGGGGAAGGCAGGAGGTGTAGGAGGGTACAAGAGTTTCTTCATTCTTTACATTTCTCATCTGCATTAAACTGTTAGCACATGGACTGGGTATCACAGGGACTCCTCGAATGGCCCCTGGCCTGGTAGCCGATCTTAGCATTTTTGAACTCTTTTCTTTGGCCATGTGAAAGATTTGAAGTGTTTATCAGGATAATCTCTGTTCTTGAGCAACATTGAGAACCCCATTGGCATCAGTTCTGTGGCCTAGTGATATTGAAAGGATGGCACTCCATTCCTCTGGGCTCATCTTTCTGATCACAAATACCTAGTAGATGAGAGTTTATGATATTTTGTGTTTTGTATTCAGATTATTGTGTTGTTAAGTATACCTCATATGTAGAAGTCAAACTTTTGAAATAAACTAAGGAAGAACATCACACATAACTAGAAAACAGCCACATGGAGAACTTTATAGAGAATGAATTCTTGGACCCCCATAGGTCTCACCCAACTGGGAATTGCCTTTGTGACTTGTGTAAAAATAACATAGTTCCTATTTTCACATTAAACATTTTAAATGATCTCTTATCTTCACCATGTCTCCATCAATTAATATTTTTGTTAGCCCTTTTGGACACATGAGGAAACAGACTCAGAAAGATTCAGAGGCTGGGCTGTCATGGCATTTGCTAAGTGGTGAGAACTTCAACCCAGGTTCTGTATTTCAGATGCCTTTCTTTCTTTGAATCGTCTGCACTGGCTCTTCAGCCGGTACAAATATATTAAGACTAGAAATTGATGTGTTGGTGTTATGCCACGGGCATCTATCCATTGTGGCAAATGATTTTCTTTAGTGAGGATACGTCTTGCCTTCAACATTCTTGCATTTATGATCCATCTACTAATTTGTCAGGGGGCCAGTATTTTCCATTGCATGAACTATAATATAGGGCAGACCATTGTCCCTTTTAAAAGAGTGTTGTCTAAGTGTGGAAAGTTGCAAATGAAATGCCCAGTTATGTATGGGACAAATAAAAATGCCCATCACTAGTTTTAATAGAGTTAGAGAAATATGTGAGCGCTAAGTAGTGTCAGGGAAACACGGCTGCCCGTTGTCCCAAGTATTTAATTATGACAGCAGGCTTTTCATGTTGAGTAAGGCAGAGGCTGAGTTAGATTTGAGCAGAATTCCGTCATTAGTGTCCCGTTCTTGGTGCAGGCTCTGAAGTTCTGTGTGGTATGTGTTAAATTGTTTCACACTTTAGATTTGCTGTCTGAGTATTCATTCAATGCATGATTTTGAGCCCATAAAGAGTGTGAAGAACATCCTTTCAAATGCAGCCAATGCAGGAAAAGTGGTTTACTGTGTACATTATGTATGTAAATGATGTGTGAATGCCTTTGAGAAAACAAATATGCTGTGAAAAGCCTCTTAAATAACTATCTTTTCAATCCTAACTTGTCTAAAAGCCCTAAGGTCAAAAGCTTGAAAGCTTTAGCAGATCATAGGGTTAACTAAACTTCTTGGAACTCCAGTGTGGTTTCCTAAGACTAGGAAGTCTGGCATGTTCAAAATATATACTTTATATAATATTTACTAAGTTAAAATTTCTTTGAAGAAAACATACTGCTTTTAGCAAATTGTCATGTGTTCTAGGAGGAAGAGTTCCTGCTTTTATTTTTTCTCAGACAAATGGGTAAGAACAGAATCTGGAGAAACAGGCTTACCTTTTCTGTTTTCTTTTTTTTTCTAAATTTAAGAACCAAGGGCATATTTTTTATATGTACATTTTAGTCTCAGGGGAAGAAATAATATATATCTGGACCTGGGTAGACTGTGGCCTGCAGGCAGTGACCAGTGAAGGAATAATTAGGATTTGCCATTTGGAATGGATAACAGAAGTAATGACCTAAATCAGGGAAAGAGATTTGTGAGATTTGCTGGGTGAACCTGTGACAGAAAGAAAAAAAAAAAAAAAAAAAGAAGATATTGATTATAAGATATACTCCAATGTTTCCAAGATTAAAAAATTTGCAATAAGAATAGATTTCTGGGGCACCTGGGTGGGTCAGTGTGTTAAGCCTCTGCCTTTGGCTCAGGTCATGATCTCAGGGTCCTGGGATCTAGCCCTGCATCAGGCTCTCTGCTCAGCGGGGAGCCTGCTTCCCCCCCACCTCTCTCTGCCTGCCTCTCTGCCTACTTGGGATCTTTATCTGTCAAATAAATAAATAAAATCTTAAAAAAGAAGAATAGATTTCCAATGGTGGAAGGGGCTTCGTATATAAAACTGTATGAAAATGAAGACATTAACCTATATCTTAGTTCTGTTTTGAATGGTACCTGTAGCTTAGTGTTTCAAAGTAACTTACCATATGTCATCCAGTGATAGAATCAGAATTTGAATCCAGAACTCTGGATTCCATGTGTTGCTACGTTGCTGCTGCTGCTGCTGCTGCTGCTATTGCTTCCTCTTCTCTCTCTCTTTCCCTCTCTTGGATAGGTGTATTTTTGAAAATTGGGGTTGGTTTCAAAATATTTTTTTAAGAATTCAGGGAGACAAAATAGTGCACCTCTTAAAAACTTGGGGTCTGGAATGAGATGAGCATGACTTCTAATACCAGACTCCTCCACATGGTGATAGTGTGCAGCTTTTTAAAACCCTTCTTATGCTTCAGATTTCTGACCTGTAAAATGGAGATGTTGTTATGATCCTCATGGTGTTATTACATGAATGTAAAGTGAAAATCACTCTGTCTGGAACATAGTAAACACTGTATAATTTTTACTCCTAGTACCAAAAAATAGGAGGTAGAGGAATTTTTTTTTTTTTTTATATTGCAGCTACTTGTTTGTGGGAAGATGATCTTTATAAAAACATTTGTAGATAAAGTTCTTTTTTCTTGTCATATATAAAAATCCATTCATAGTCCAAGTCCTCTAAATCTTGCATTTGACAGGTTAAATCTCCAAGTGGAAAGGTGAGGGAGATTTGGAAATGTAACAGGGTTTACTAATATACACATTTCTTGGTGCTGTTCTCTTGGCTATTTCCTCAAATGCTTAATAGACCCAAAATATATTGACAATTTTCAATGCACATTGACTAATGTGTGAATAGAATCTTGGCTATATAGTCTTTCAGTAATTTCTGGTACAGATTTTATTTGCCATCTGGATTAACTTGAAGAGCTTACATACTCACAATCCTGTGTTTACACAGAGTAAGTTTAAGCACATGCCTGTAAGCTACAAATATTCATAAACTCATCAAACCCTTATTGAACATTTACTGTGGATGAAACATGGATTTATCCTTGGAATTCCAGAAGTATGAAATATGATACCAGGCCTGACCTGGTATAAAGTTTAACTTTATCATTCTTAGGTAGATAATATTTTCTGTGTAAATAGTTGCTTATATACTAATCACTTAACTGTGCTAAAGTTATTTCAATTTATACGTTTGAAAATGTGAACTATAATAAATTGTGACAATCAAGATATATATTCTTATACATCTTTCCTGGAATTTTCTTTACTCATGATATATGAGGAGGAAAGTTTTGTGGAGAGCATACAAACTTTTAAAAAAGTACTTTGCAGACTTTGTTATTTGGCAGTGGATTGGGATGGGATGTGACCAATAATTACTTAGGCAATTACTTGGAAGAATCTGTATTGGTAATTTGATTTCCATTTGTTTTTCTCAGATAGCTTGATTTAGAAATTTCAACTTCTTTTTGTCATATTTTCCCACATTATCTACTAGATTATGTTTCTGTCCTTCACATAATATCTTTATCCTTAAATGTATTTAAATGTACATGGTTGACTTTTTCTTTGTTTATAGGTCCAGGAGAAGCAAAAACAAATGGTAAAGGAAAAAAAAAATGTCTAGTCTTTTCACTTGCAGTATTCTACTGTGGTTTTGAAAAACATATATAAATTTTACTTTCTTTAAATAATTTTTTGTGGGTAGTGGTATGGCAATTGGAAAACAAACTGGATTGGTAGTAAGAAATGTAATTTCCATTACTGGCTCTTCTGTTGTATTTGGGAGTAACCTTGGGGCTACCCCTTGATTTTCTGGGACCAGAGTCTCTGAGGTTTAGAAATCTCTAAGACTGTCCAAGTGACAAAGCTTTCTGAATCTTTGTGTCCCTGATATCAGAAGTAAGAGCTCTACTGAGGTGGTACCAGGAAGCTGCAGGGTCAATGGCCTGTACTGTTCAGTGAGAGGGAAAGGAAGATGCTTACAAGGCTCCAGTGGGCACTTTTGTTAAGGTCCCCCCTCAGGTTTCTCATGGCCCTGGGTAAATCCAGGCAGCCAACAGACTGCAGCTGCGATCGCTGTGGAGCTCCTTGACTTGACTTTGCCAAAATTATCATTGAAAGCTTTTATACATAATTTCCCGTTCCTCTTTCCCAGCCTCTGTCCATCTGTAAAAAATTTGTCAAAACCGTGACCAGGTATGCAGGCATCACCTATGTGCTCTTCAGGACGTGTTAGTATCACATTACCATTAGAATCAAAAATTGCTCATTTGTTTCACAGGAAAGATGATTGCTTGTCAATGAGCAGAAAATGGCTAGTGGAGGGGGGAGAATTCAGTTCTTTCAAGTTTGAGGTCAATATTCGTAATGGAGAGAACAAGAGCTATCAGCAAAGAATCTATGGTACAGTTTTTCTGGCTTAAAGCATTTTATGAAATGTACAATATATTAAAAGATACATTCTTATATCAATTAATTGCATATCTATCCTGAATATATTATTTTACTTGATACCAGTGTATATTGTTAATTATCTCTATAAAATTCAGTTTCATAAGCCTTCAATTTATCTGAATTGTCTAGTAAAGAACTACTTTTTTCATCATAAGTTAATTCATTTTATGTATTCATGGTTTTTTTTTTTAATGAAGAGTCTCAAATTCTCAAACAAATCTTTGCCAAAGGAGGTTTTCATTCTTGAGCTTTTTTATAAGAGTAAGGAATGAACTCCAATAGAAATTAGTCACGGGAATCTAGGTGGTGTGGTTTTACTTAAAGAGCACTGGATATTGTGTTAGGAGACTTAGGTGCAAGTCTCGGGTCTTCTGTGTTTAATTCTGTTATTTTGGTCTACTTATTTAATGCTGCTGAACTTAAAATTATTTGTAATAGTGGGATAGTATTACTTCATCTATGAAACAAGTAAGGATTAAATGCATAAGTGTGATGCACTGTACAGATGTAAATTAATACAGCCGATATTTTACACCCGGTGTGTTTCAGGAAGATGGGGGGATACATATAAGATATAACGCTTCCTATAGTGATTTCAGTATCTACCTGAAAAAAGGCAACACATATTTCAGTTGTCAGTATGAAAGTTCAGTAAGCAAAATATTGTGGTAACTTGGAGGAAGGAATGCATTGTTTGGGATTGGAAAGGCTTCTCAGGGAAGGTGAGTTGGATCTCAGTCTTAAAAGTTTTTCTCTTGGGCAAAAGGTGGTATAAAACCTTATAGAGTCAAATAACTAAGATAAAAAGTGAAGTTGTGAAGATTCATGGAATTTTATGAAAGAGGAGGTGGGGGGGAGGTGATAAATAGTCTACTGTGGGTAGTGCAGAGGGTATGTAAGTGTTTGTGCTTTGGCAAGAAATGATTTGGGAAAGTGCAATGTAAAGGATTTTTAATGCCCAGGGGAGGGTGATCCTGATCCCCTTTGCAACAGGATGGGGACTTACTGGAAATTTATATCAGATTACTGGCTTGATAACAACCTTATTTTTTAAAGGTAACTGAGTATGTAAAGAATGGTCTGATATGGTAACTGTGGGAGGTAAAAAGCAGGTGAGAGCAGGTAGACTTGTTATAGCTGTAGTAAAAATAGTGGCAAGTGTTGATGAGTGTTTGCATTTGTACTGTGGCAGTAGTTATAGAAAAGAGGGATTAGGTTTAAGAGACCAGTCACCAAGTGGATAGCCTTGGAGTGAGGGTCAGAAGGTAGAAGAAAAGGACGACTCAAGGATGATGTTTCCATGGTTGCACACTTGAGTGAGTGGGTAAACAGGGATACAAAAGAGCAAGGTAAGAAACACAGAATAATAATAGTAATAATAATAATAATAATAATAAAAGTTTGTCTTTTGTAATGCAAATAAATTTGGTTTTAAGATCCCTTTGAGTTTTACATACCTGATGTTTTTATGTTGTTATTCTTTAGGTGTATATTGGTTATATTTGGACTTTGATATTCTTTATTAACTTTGAAAGCAATTGTCATGTTCCACTGTTTAGACTGGAATTGCCTTGGACCTATGAATTAATTTAGTGAGAATTATTTTTATGATATTGAGTCTTCTAATCCATGAACATGGTATGTACCTGCATTTATTTAGACTTTCTTTAATACTGTTTAAGACATTTTTAGTATTTTTAACTATAAAGGTTTTTTCTGCATATTTTGACACATATATTCATATATTTATTTTTTGATGATATAAATGTAGTATTTTATAAAATTTCTTTTAAGTCATTTGCTGCTATTATGTAGAAATGTATTTGATTTTTGATGTTTACTTTTTATTGCAAATCCTTGCCAACCTCTTATTCATATTAATAATTTATCTGTATGTTCTTCACACAGGCAATCAACTTATCTGCAGTAAATCTGCAGCTTTGTTTCTTCCTTTACAATTCCTGTGCTTTTAATTTAATTTAGTTTTCTTGCTGATATGTGCTGATAGTTTTCCAGTGTTATTTGGAAATGATGACTGAGGGCTAGATTACCCTATTCTCAATTTTAAGTAGAATGTTTTAAATTACTTATCAACTATGCTATTTGGTGTCTTTAAAAATTGATACTTTTTATCAGATCAAAGAATTCTGCTTTTACTGAGATGATATGATTATTTTTATTTTACCAGTTAGTGTGGTGTATTAGAATAATTGATGTACTAATATTAACTCATTTTGCATTTCTGGGATGAACCTAATTTGAACATAATCCATTATTCTTTTTACACCCTTGTATTCTGTTTATCGATATGTACTTTAGAATTTTTGTTTCTGTGTTCATTAGTTAAATTGGCCTGACTTCTTTTATTGTTCTTACTGGGTTTTGGTGTCAAGGTTGTGTTAGCCGCATACTCTGGAATATTTTGTGGAAGATTGAAGTTATTTGTTCTTTTAGTAAATTGAAAGGATTATTTTTTGTTTCTGTCCAGTGTTTAGCATTACTAACGGTTTAGGACAAGTTTAAACTGAATTATCTGCTTGAGTTTATTAGGCTACCATGGTAGTATAAATTTAGAATGCAAACTTACTTTAGGGATGATTTTTGCCTATGACATTTGAGAGGATATTTGCTTTTCTCTCTCTTATTTAGTTTTAAGCTTCCAGAATATCAGATTTTGTGCAGTTACCTGGGGTGATATGGATTTAATTTTCATTCTTCCTTATACTCAGGCAGGCCAGATTTAGGAGTCTCAGATTTTGGGGGGGTTATCTATTATACTTTACAGCTTTGGTAAGCCTTGCACTGACTTCTTTCTTCTGAACCCTGGTTAATAACAAACTTCAATAATCAGGTCACCTAGGCTTGGTAAATCCCTTCACTTGAGAGTTGGCTTTAGTCTTCTGTCTATATTTCTGTGTTCCCTCCTTCACTTAAACATGAAGATGTTTACTCATCCTGTCATAAATGCAGGGAGATTTTTAAAATATTTTATCCACCAATTTTAGTTATGCAGGAAGCTCTGTTACCTAGTCTGCCATGTTTGTAGAGATAGCAGTCTTTATAAAAGGTTTTAAATATTAAAAAGGACTTTATAATGCTGGGCATCATCAAGGAATTTCTTTTTGGAATTTATAAATTATGATGATTAAATGGCTTTATTTAAAATTGATTTATCATCTTATGTTAATGTAAACAAAAGGTCTTTTATGAGAATATACCACATGCCTAGTTTGGTTCGTAATGATCCAGCCACCATTTGTTTTAGCTGACTTTTCAGGACATTCATTCAGTCTCAGGTATGCGCAAGAACTCCAGAAGTTTCATGATTTTTTTGTGAAGATTTCATCGCAAATGTAAACATTTGCATGCCCTTCACTTGGAAGTATTCAATTCAGATTTCATAGGGAAAGAAAATCCCTGTGTAACTCAAACTAGCCATTATGATTTGCAAGGGAAAGACACTGCTTGAAGCAAGCAGTATGCAGTTTACCTCCACTGACTTGCTGCCTTAAGGTAAATACGATTACTTTTTAACTTTGTTAGAAAAAGCTAATATTGGGGCGCCTCGGTGGCTCAGTGGGTTAAAGCCTCTGCCTTCGGCTCAGGTCATGATCCCAGGGTCCTGGGATCAAGCCCCACATCGGGCTCTCTGCTCAGTGGAGAGCCTGCTTCCTCCTCTCTCTCTGCCTGCCTCTCTGCCTACTTGTGATCTCTGTTTGTCAAATAAATAAAATCTTTAAAAAAAAAGAAAAAGCTAGTATTATGCTTTTCACTAATTTACTATAATGTAGATCAGGAATGTGTTTTAGCATATTTTGATATTTAATGCTTTCTGTTTTATTGATTTTGAAAACATAGAGAAGCAACCCACCATTATTTAATCTCTTTAATTTTTCAAATTAATAAGGTTTTTCTTGTTTTAATTTAAAATAAGCAGAATTTCTTTAACCTCTTCTCACATGGTTTTTAAAACTTTTACTAATATGACTTTAACCTCAATTAACAACTCTTTCAAAATGACATTTCATTTCAAAGAATATTTTCAAAGAAAATATTATTCTCTAATTTGTAAAAATATACCTCTGAAGGTACTCTTAGAAATTATAGCCTGAAACTCCTCATATTAGAGGCACTGCAATGCTGTTTTGAAGTCCTAACCAATCCCAGTTATCATGCTTAACCTATTTGAAACAGATTTTGCAAATAGGTAGAGTTGGAGGTGGTGATTTTATTATGTATAAATGTAGGTGAGTTAGTGAATATGTCATTTACTGATTGAGTATAGTTTCCTGAAAACATGGATTAATGATTTTTTTCAAATAAGCATTGCTCTCTCTATGCCTCTTTTAAAACACAGATACTGTTTGCTGAGTAAGGATCAAGTCATTAATATGAAAATCACTAATATGGAAGATTAGGTCAGTTTTATAAATGTACCAGGAACAGAAAATAAGAAGGTGGAGAATGGAACTCTGAGGATAATCCTATCCTACTTCACTTTGCTCTTGGGTAGCTCCTAGTCTGGATACCTCTTAGCCTTAAACTTTTGCATTCTTTTTATGGGTGCCTCTGTGTTATGCTCCGTTTTTCTTGCTTAGCTTTGACCTGGGTTGTGGTTATAGAAATTATTTTCCCTAAAGAAGTTTTTCTGACCTTACTTTAGAAGAGTTTGTCTTTAAGATCTGTAGCTATTTCTGTGAACTTCAGTCCTTGTCACAATTCCAAATTGTGCTTGTCATTTTGAGTCATCAGTGAGTAGGTAGGTTTGTACTGGGCTTTTGAATGAGAGTATCACTTGATAGTCCTATAAACTTGCTTATAATGATCATAATTTTTAAACTGCTTTTTTAAATTTTTAAATTTTTTAAAAAAGATTTTATTTATTTATTTCACAGATAGAGATCACAAATAAGCAGAGAGGCAGGCAGAGAGAGAGGGGAAGCGGGCTCCCTGCTGAGCAATGTGGGGCTTGATCCCAGGACCTTGAGATCATGACCTGAGTAGAAGGCAGAGGCTTTAACCCACTGAGCCACCCAGGTGCCCCTAAACTGCTTTTAAAGTAAGGTTTTCTATGTAGGTTTTCACTAAAGAAAATTTGATCCAAATTGAATAACCATATTTCTTGAAATGGGACTGATAAAATCTTATTAAATTCAAACTATGTGAAGATTATCATTGTGTCTGAAGCAACTAAAAAACTGGACAGAGTATGAGGAATAATAGTTCTAAGATGTTGAGCATGAAGCAACAAAGGACAGTGATTTTGGGGAGATAGGAAGTAAAAGGTGAGCCTTATGACTACATCAGCTTACTGAGGAGAATCCAGGCAGAGACCAGAAATTTCCCTTTATTGAAGATATGGAGCTGGGAGTCCAGAATTCAAGACAGCTAGAATTTGCAAGGCAAAATACCAGAGGGGAGATTGAGGCACAGAGAAAAAGCTGTGGAGATCTGCAGAGAATCCCCTTGTTCTAATCTAACCAAATAGTTAGCTGACCGCTGATTAGTGTCTTCATGTAAGAAGACTACCCAAAGCTCAGGAAATAACTACCCTAAAAAGATAAGACAGAAAAATCCTTGGAACTCACAAAGAGCTGGTAATAGTGTTCTCTTCTCACTTAGCAGAAAGGATAAACTCCATAATTTACTGGATATCAGGTAGATATCCCGAGAAGTGTTTTTCCAGAGTCTTGGGAAAAACTTAGCTCTAGACTAAAAACTGCTCTGGTCCTTTCTAATGAAGCTTGAAAAAAAGACCAGAAAATATCCAAGTAACTTCTCTTTCCCAGAACAAAACTTATGAATATTTATGGGAATATAAAAATATCCAGCAACCAACAAGTTAAAATTCAATCAGTATTATATCTGGCATGCAATCAGTATTGCAGCATTGCTTTAAGAGGCAAAACAAAAACAAAAAAGCCCCCCACTCCACCAAACGAAGAGAAAACTTGGAAGCAATGGGAATGTCTATTGTTAAGAAAGTGGTTGATTAAAATATGTTACATGGTTAGTAGAGAATAAAATGAAGCTCTTGAAAGAATTAGTTTAGCATGTATCTCTTGACCTAGAGAGATATTCATGGTATAATAAATGAAGAAAAAGTGAGTTCCAAAAATGCACAAAAATTATGTATTTGTCTATATATTATTTACATATGAAAGATAAAAAAATAGAAAAAGATAAGGAAGGTACACACCAGAGTGATAGTATTTGTTAGCTCAGGAAATGGAACTGAAGTAGGGTATGGAGACCATATGTAAGCATACCTGACTTTATTATACTTTACTTTATTGAACTTTGTAAATATTGTGTCTTTTTAGAAATTAGAGGTTTGTGGCAACTCTGTATTGAGCAAGTCTGTCTGTTAATGCCATTTTTCCAATAGCATATGCTTATTTCATGTCTCTGCAACACATTTTGGTAATTCTCACAATATTATAAAAATTTTCTTATTATTTTTGTTATGATGATCTGTGATCAGTGATTATGATTTGCTGGAAAGCTCAGATGATGATTAGCATTTTTTAGTCATAAGATATTTTAAATTAAGGTATATACATTGTTTTTCTTTTTTTGACATAATGCTATTATACACTTTGTAGTGTAGCTTTTTTTTTTTTTAAAGATTTTATTTATTTAGTTGAGAGAGAGAGAAAGTGAGAGAGAGTGTGAGAGGGGAGAAGGTTAGGGGAGAAGCAGACTCCCTGCAGAGCTGGGAACCTGATGGGAGACTTGATCCTGTGACTCCGGGATCATGACCTGAGCCAGAGGCAATGGCTTAACCAATTGAGCCACCCAGGCACCCTGTAGTATAGCTTTAACCTAATTTTTATATGCACTGGGAAACTAAAACATTCATTTGACTCATTTTATTGCAATATTTGCTTTATTGAGGTGGTCTCGAACAGGACCTGCAATATTTGCCAATAATTTTTCTTTACTATAATTTAATTATTTCACTTGTAAAATAAGCATAAATTATCTCATAATTTTTAATCTTTAAAATATTTAAGAGAAAAAATTATGACAAAGACTATATGGGGATATTAAAGATCATTATGATATAAAATGACAACATAGAAATATTAATTTGACTATAAGCTTTGATTTTACAACCATAAAAATGAGATATGCATATGGATAAAAACCAGTAAGAACTTCAGAGTTTTTCCAAAGAATGCAAGATATATATATACC
This sequence comes from Lontra canadensis, assembly GCF_010015895.1. Taxonomy (NCBI): domain Eukaryota; kingdom Metazoa; phylum Chordata; class Mammalia; order Carnivora; family Mustelidae; genus Lontra; species Lontra canadensis. Next base: position 86,445 of record NW_022631404.1, read on the forward strand.
CCCCCTTTTTATATCTGAATACTTGTGGGCAATAATGATAGCTCTCTGATGTAAAGTATGTAAAATATAGATGCCTGTGGACAAAGTGTAGATGAGAAAATGTGAAAATGAACAGTGTTAAGATGGCAGGTTATGAATCATTTTGTGTTTTCAATTTCCCCGAACTTTATATAACGTTGTACTGTCTTTATAATAAAAAGTAGCTCAAAACCCAAGAGGGCTTGCAAAGAACCACAAAAATATGATTTACAATGAGGAGAAAAATCAATAAAATAAAAGCATCTCAGAAATGATACAGATGATAAGACTAGTAGAGAAAGATATTAAAGTAATTACAATGGCATTTCATATGTTTAAGAAGCTAGAAAAAATTTTTAACATGTTATGTGGAGATACGAAGTTTATAAAAAAGACCCAAATCTAATTTATAGAGAAGAAATATCTAGTGACTGAGATTAAAAATACACTGGATGGTATTATCAGCAAATGATACATTGCAGAAGAAAAGATGAGTAAACATGAACACTGTAAAAGAAACTACGCAAAATGGAACACAAAGAGAAAAAAAGACTTTAAAGTTCTGAGTGGAGTGTCAGTGAGCTGTGGCAAAGGCAAATGACTTAATATGCAAGTACCTGGAATTTTTAAAAAATATTTATTTATTTATTTGAGAGCGAGCGAGCGCGCGTGCATGCATATATGCGCGCACAGCAGGGAGGGGAAGAGGGAGAGAGAGTCCCACGTTGACTCTGCGCTAAGCACAGAACCTGATGTGGGGCTTGATCCCATGACCCTGAGATCATGACCTTGAGCCTAAACCAAGTCATTCACTGTAACTGAATCACGCAGGTGCTGCACAAGTAATTGGAATTCTTGAAGGAGAAGAGATAAATGTGATGGTGGAACACAGCCTAGAAAACTATTGGAATAAATAATGACTGGAAATCTCTAAATCTGATGAAAACAATCAATCTGTTGATGCAATAATGTCCATAAACCCTAACTAGAAGAATCGTGTAGAAACTGCAGACGTCACAGCATAACCATACTTTTTAAATCCAGTGATGAAGAGAAAATATTAGAGAAAGCAGAGAAAAGAGCACACCACAGAGGAACATGTAAAGGATTTGTATATGGAGGAGCAAAGATGAGAATGACAGCTGGTTTGTCATTGTAAGCAAGGCAAACTGGACAGTGGAGCAACGTCTTCAAAGTATTGAAGAAAACTTCAATTTAGAAGCCTTTACTCAGTGAAGGTACCTTTCAGAAATGAAGGTGAAGTACTTTTTCAGACATACAAAAGCTGAAGGAATTTGTAACTTTCCGACTTATCCTATAAGAAATGTCAAAAGACGTCCTTCAAGTAGTGGGCAAAGAGCAACCGAGGACAATCTGAATCTGCGCAGCGGAATGAAGAACGGGGATGATCACTATGTTGGTAAACAAAACCTTTTCTTTCATTGTTTAACTCTCCTTTGTTGTTTAAAACTTTCCTTCTGTCCTGTCTAATGTGTCTCATTTCACAAAGCATTTGGTGTTCTACATTCTCCCTATTTATTGTGACTTTCCATACTGCCCTTTAGTTCTTATCTCCTGGGCCATATTTACCTTGTTATGTTCCTCTCCCTATTGTCTTCCTGTTTGCTGACCTACTCTGCTCATACTCCCTCCCTCCCTGAACTTACACACGTGCACACACATGCGCACACGCACACACACACCTACTTTTGTAGTGGTGCAATTTGGTTAAAATTAGCATCAAATACAACTCGAAGAGATCCTATAATAATTAAGAGCAGTGAATATTGGAAATGTTTAGGGTTAGGGGTCGGAATGAAAAGAGTATCCGAATATGTTAAAACCAATGTTATGATTCTAACCTGTTTTCTAAAAGCATCATCAGTTGCTTATCAGACTCACTCTAGTTGCTCACCAATGAGAGACCCCACAAATGTCCAGTGGGGCAGATACCCTCCTTATATCCTAGAAATGACTGCTTCTCTTTTCAGAGTAATAATGCCCCAATTCATTTCAAGATAGAGCAATTTTCTATACTTTATAGTTCAGGAGTCAGTAACTGCTGACTTATTTTTCTTTCTTTCTTTTTTTTTTTTAAAGATTTTATTTATTTATTTGACAGACAGAGAACACAAGTAGGCAGGAGGCAGGCAGAGAGAGACGGAGAAGCAGGCTCCCTGCTGAGCAGAGAGCCCGACGCGGGGCTCTATCCCAGAACCCTGGGATCATGACCTGAGCCGAAGACAGAGGCCTTAACCCACTGAGCCAGCCAGGCGCCCTGACTTATTTTTCTAATAAAAGTTTTATTAAAAAAAAAAAAAAGTTTTATTGAAACACATCCATGTCCCTTCTTTTCCATATTGTCTATGGGTGCTTTTGTGCTATAATAGCAGAGTTGAATAGTTGCAGTCGCTAGAGGTAGCATGGACCTTTTGCGAGCCTAAATTGTTTATTTTTTGGCCCTTTAAGAAAATGTTCTTTGGCCCCTAGCAAACAGAGCACTTACTATGTACTAGGGTTTTTGTTTTTGTTTTTGTTTTAGAGAGAATAGAAAATGCATGTGTGCGTGTGGTGGGGGGAGGGGCTGAAGGGGAGGGAAAAAGAGAATCTTAAACAGGTTCGACATCCAGTGGAGAGCCCCACACAGGACTCCATCTTACAACCCTCAGATCACGACCAGAGCTGAAATCAAGAGTCAGATGCTTCACTGACTGAGTCACCCGGGTACCCCCTAGGTACCAAGTTTTAAAAAATATATTAAGTACAAATATTAATTTTAAAACTCATAAAAACTATATGGAGTAGATGTTACAGTACCTATTTAACTGAGGAAACTGAGGCACAGAGCGTTTTGTCCCAAGTCACAAAGTTAATAAGTGGTAGGTCCAGGATTCAAACAAAGGTGGCTTCACTCCAAACTCTGGGCTTTTAACAGCTGTCTCATACTGCTGCTCCAGTTGAAGAAATAAAGGAAATACAGAATTAAGAAAAAAAAAAAAAAAACCAGCACATGGAATATATGGTTAATTTATGGTGAACAGCCAACCAGTTTAGGTGAAAAGCAGAGAATTATTTAAGTTACAAGAAAGAAGATAAGATACATTTAATTAGCTTTAGATTAATTATTACAGTTTCTTTAGACTTATCCACGAAAGAATAATTATAGGACTAAGCAAGTTTAAAAAAAAAAATTTTTAGTTTTATTAGCCCTTAGTGAATTACTTCTTTGAATTAGACCTGTATACGCAATCAGGATAGTAATTCTGTAGGATAGTAGACTCAGGCTCCTTTTGTCAACTTCTCCATTTCTCTGTTTTTCTTTTTCCTTTCTGTTGGTTCAATGTTATATCCATGGAACTGTTCCAATGAGAAATCAAAATCATTTCCAAAAATTTTAGTTCCTTAACTTTGAGTTTTCCCTAAACCTGTTTTATATTTTCTGCATCATTGTAATAGAGAAATCGGTAAGCATTTATTTTGCTAATTGTTCGTAACTAAAACATGTGAAATAAAACAGGCTCAAGAGATTCTGACAGCTTGATTATTTTTCTTGAAATTATTTGAGTTTGGATTTTTGACACAGTGGTCTAAAAAAGTTTAAAAATTATAAACATGCAACTTGGTAACTGTTTCTCCTTATGGAGACTGTATTTATGACCAGAGCTCAGCATGAATTGATTTTTAAGAGTATGTCATGGTAGCGCTTTTATTAACAGAACACCATGCCATAACTGTTTTTATTTTTGGACTCAAGCTGTAATGTCCTTTCTCTTTTAGGGTGATAGTAGGTATTTCTTTCAAGATAGGAAGCATGAATTTTGTTCATTATGAGATGTTAAAGTAATACCTATTCATTGCACCCAAATGGCCATATTAGCTATTAAAAATGTGTACAATTTCTTTTACTAGGCACCTGTGGAATATGTGAGAAATTAAAGAGTATATCAAAAAGGGCGTCTTGTCCTAAAAAGAGATTATAATCTGGTTAGGAGTAATAGAATAAATATACAGATGATGGTATTAAAAAATGCAGAGTAAGGTCAGTTTCACGTAGGACACTTTATACACTTATGATACGTTAGACAGTATTGCATTATTGAATTACCTGTTTAGGACAATGCTATAAATTGATATGAACTATAGTAAACATTTGAAACAAACAGTGCTGTAGGACTTAAAAAGGAAAAGCCATTCTTTTACCAGTTCACCTTGGAATGCTTTACAAAAAGATGTGGACTAGATTTTGAGTAGATAGGAAAGATTAGATTATAATGAATACTGAATATTCCTATAGCACTTAGTTTTTTTCAAACACTTTCAAAAATCTAATCTGATTTTATAACAACCTAATAGAACAAATAACATTGTTTTTCTTATTTGAAAATTAATTTAAGATAGGAGGTTAAATGTCTTCGGTGTACACAAATGATAAGTGGTGGTGTTGCCCTTAAGGGTCTTCAAACTCAGAATCTTCTTAAGTTTTCTATTGTACCACCCTTTAAAGAGGAGAATGGAAAGCACTAAGCTAGACTCATTCTGCCTCGAACTCAGGAAAAAGAAGTTGGAAAATAGATGAGAGACAGGGAGGTGTTCAGACTCTGGAGATCCTTAGATGCCTGAGAATAGATTTGAGGTGGGAGCAAGGCAAGAGAAAATGAGTGGATGATTGTAATAATCCAGGCAAAACAAGATTATGGCACAGACCAGGGTATGGATAATGAGGTTGAAGGGAAGTGTTTTGATTCTGGATACATTCTGAAGACAGAGCCAACTGTATATGTTGATGAACATAATGTGGGGTCTTGAGAGAAAGAGTCAAGAATGAATCCAAAATTTAAAACTTGGATTTAAAAATTTCAATTTCAGTTTAAATTTATTTTTAGAAATTTAAAAATAAAACTATGGGGAACCCAGATATGAACAGGTCAGAGCTGAGTTTTAGATGTGTGGAGTTGAGATATCAATGAGCCATCCAAGTGGTGATGTCAAATAGGCAGCCGAACACATGAGTTTAGAGCTCAGAGTAGAATCTGGACTGGAGAGATGAAGTTAGAAGTGATCAGAATAGAGGTCAGACTGTGTGCTGAATCATTAGGGGAATGATCGCAGATAAAGAAGAAAAGAGGTCTTAGAACTTGGTTCTGAGGCACTCCAGCATTCTGAAATCTTGAAGATGAGGAGGAAACAATAAGGCGCTTGACATTGATGTGGTTGCTTTAGAATAAGGTGAAATGAGGCTGCCGAATATGGGAAAGCTGTAAAGGCATGTTGAAACATAACTTGAAAGAACCTTGGAGAGATTTTTTCTTTTTCTTCCTAGACCATGCTATAGGTCTAATGGTATGTTAGGCATAGAGTACTTCAAGAAAGTCCTTCATAAAACAGTGTAGTGATTAAACATTTTTATTTATTGGATGAAGGAATGTTTATGGCTGTCACAATAACAGAGTGAGAAGTAAGTAATAGGGAGTCATTATCCTTATTTTTGACGTGAGGAAACTGGGACCAGAGAAGGTGAATGAGTTGCTTCTGGTTTTACAATTCGTAGTAGACTTTTTCTGGTTACTAACATCAAGTGAATTGTCAATACCTGCTGTATTCCCTGCTGTCAAAGATTTTGATAAATTTCTAAAAGTGTATTTTATAAGAAGAAACAAATTAGAGATCAGAATAAAGTAAAGTAATTGATGTTAAGGAAAATAACAACGTTTGAACACAGTGATACAGCCTTCGAGGACATGAGGAATCACGAGGTGCTGAAGAAATGACTGGACTGAGAATCAAGAAATTTGGATACCAGTCCTGGCAGCTTAACTTTCTGAAAGCCTTGAAACCAGTTTCTCAAGCTTGCTGTATTGCTGAGAGCACAGCTTTCATGTAGAAAAGGATTTGTAAACACATTAAAGAGGCCTGGGGGGACATATATATAATTAACTTCTGGGGGGCATGTTGGACTTGGAGGAACAACTATGGGAGACTTTTACTTTCCTCTTCAGTATTGTCTGGTTTGTTTAGAATGAACATGTGTTACTTTTTTTAGTTTCATGAAAAAGACAAAAATGAGGAAAAACTGTAAGAAAAAGTTCAATTCAGCAATTTCTAGACATCAACAGAAAGATGTAGTTCATATCCATTTGGTATCCAAGTCTACAGTTCTGTAAAATTAGGGCGTTTGAGTAGAGTCACTAAGAGCAGTTCCAACTGTAGCATCCTGCCATTCCATGGAAAGCCACACGTTTCAGGATGTGGGCCCTTTTCCTTACTACTATATAAAAGGGAATCCTTGGACTAATATGTCCAAGAAAATCAGGTAACTGAAGTGCCTGGTACATTGTAATAATGAACTTGTAATGTGGATCTAAGTAATTTAGTAAAATAATACGCTATTTCACATAACCATAATAACCACTTGAAACAGTTACTGTTGTTATCACCTATTTGTCCTCAGTTTTACATATGAGGTCATTGGAGCTTCTCAAGATTAACTGACATGCTGTGATCACACAGCTGCTAAGTAATGAAACCCAAACCTGAGTTCTGAGCCTGAAATCTCAAACACTCAGTCTTTCTTGGGGGGTATACCTTCCTTGATGTGGGGTAACATTGATTAATTTCCATTTACAAAGTGGGAACACCAGAGTTTACTTGATCAAGTGCCTCATTTCTGTACTCCCACCCCTTATTTCTTTTCAAGTTAACTTTCCAAGTTAACAAAACTAAGGGTTCACTTTTCCTTTCTGTGCCTCACATGCTTAAAAAACTAACCTCATCTGGGGTGCCTGGGTGGCTCAGTGGGTTAAGCCTCTGCCTTCAGCTCAGGGCATGATCTCAGGGTCCTGGGATGGAGCCCCACATCGGGCTCTCTGCTCAGTGTGGAGCCTGCTTCCCCCCTCCCCCAACACCCCCCCTCCCCGCTTGCTGCTCTGCCTGATTGTGATCTCTGTCTGTCAAATAAATAAATAAAATCTTAAAAAAAACCCCCAAAACTACCCTCATATTCTTTAGTCCTAAAATGCGTTGTTCAGATTTTAATGTTTCTGAAACACAAATCTTATCACTAATGGGTCTATTGAATGTTGAATTTTCTACAGAAAAATTAGAATTGAAGATCTTCTTAAATATGATAATATTTCTGAATCCTGACAATGAGGCATTAGACTTTCTATTGACAAAACTGTTACATTCTTTAACAGTCTAGCAACACATACATCCAGTTTCCTTGACTGTCTTCCTGGTTGTAACACACTTATCTTATTGAGATTTCCGGCTTGAGTCTCTGATACCCATTTCTCTCTTGTCAGACATGAATCCCACGGCTCCCCACCCCCACTCCCCAGTTCAGCCGCCTCCTTTGCTACCTCCTAATGCTCATTCTAGAACTTGATTTGGGTTGTCCACCGTTCTGGTTTCATACTCAGTTTCTGTGACCCATGTGAACAGCTCCCAAACCTGTCAAAATATCAGAATCACCTGGAGACATTTTTAAAATGACAGATTCTGAAGTATATCGGAAGAACAGAATCAGTTGCTTGAATTGAAACCGGAAATTTATACTGAAACACGTTGCTTTCATGCACTGCAGACCAGGCATTTCTGTCCATGTAATACCTTTGCTGGAAGCAAATTTCTCTGTCGATTTTCTCCCAGTTCAATGGTCCGGGATCTTTATCTGCGGTGGGAAGTTAGAGAATGCAATATCATTCTGTCATGGCACTTTGATTAGAAACTTTATTATTGAGAATTATTTTGAGAAGACATTCTAATCTCTAGAAGCATGTGTCTGTTTGCTCTTCGTGTTGTGTAAGCATATCATAGTAAATTAGATTTAGAATTATAATCCCCATAGAGGTGCTCATTTCCCCATATAATGAAAAGAAAAATTGGGGGGGGTGAATTTTTTTTTATCGTTTTCTTTCATCACATATAAACCACTTTGTGCATTGGGGTTTACAAAGAAATATTTTTAGAAAATCATCTTTATACCACATAAACTGTGAAGTAGTTAGGTTTATTCCAGTTTTTGAAATAAGAGATTTCAGCCAGTTTCCAATGAATATTTTTTTAATTTGAATAATAAGTCCGGATCATTGAATTTTTTTTATTCCCTTTGGTACATGATGAGTTTCTTATGATTAAAATACTCAATGAAAATGAAGTTATTTATGTTAATTTTATGAGTGACTATTTAATAAATATCTCCTCACTGTTAAGAATGTTATTAAGTGCTGGAGACAAACAGAACATAGTTTATGTTCTCACCTTGCTGACTACTGTCTATTTTTATTGTGTGAAAAGAGCCTTTACAGAGCCGAGTATTCCTGTTCGGTACCTCATGTTATTTTCCTAAGACAGCACATGCAGATAACTTTTGGAACTATGGCTTAATTGCAGAGAACTGCTTAAAACAAATAAAATGATATATAATTTATTCACCTGAGAAATTCAGGGCAAAGCTGATCCTGCTGAGGTATCAAAGTCTAGCTGAAAATATGTTAGTACTGTGTTCCAAAACAGAATCCCATGTTACCGAGACTTCTCTCCTGAATCTTACCCTTAATTTGCAGTTGTGCAAAATAACAGCTGTCTCATAGTAGCCATTTGAACTGAGGTGTGATGTAAAACACCTATATTTTAGTCTATAATTATTTACAGCATACACTGCAGGAAGTTCCAAAACTGTAAGAAGTTGATGTGGTAAATCTCCATAATCCTCTCATTCTTCACCTTTTTTAGTTGTTTAGAGCACGGGTAAGAAATGATGTTTAAATTCTTTTCAGGAATTTTTTTCCCGTAATATTCATTACCTTCATTTGATGGTATTTTGTATCTAGTTTTTATTTTTTACCATTTGTGAAATGTGAGCTTTTTCCTTTTCTTTCTTTTTTTTTTTTCCCCATTTTTACCCCAGAGGAGAGCAGGCTTTACTAAAGATGTTATACTTACGCAGATTTGGAGGAGTCTTGAATTTACTCACATGATTTGTACTAGATTATCTTCTCTCTCTCTCTCTCTCTCTCTCTCTCTATATATATATATATATATATATATATATATATATATATATATTCTGTGAAGTGCCATTGGTACTGCTATTCAAACTCATCAAGCACTGTGGCTTCAGGAAAGCTCTCTGCAGGTCTGATGTTCAAGCCGGTGGAGAGTTCCCTGAGAAAGAGACTGATCCCTCAGTTAAGACAGAGGCACAGAGCAAGCCAGAAGTGTGGGGAATGCCAATGCCTTTTTGAAGAGCTAGGGAAGGTCTGAGATTCTTGCACTGTTCTACAAACTCCTTACAGGCTGACGGAATAGGCTGCTATAGTTTCACAGATGCTGGCAGAACTTCTGTTTTAGAGACAGAGACATTCAGTGCATCTGGCACAGCAAACACTGTGAACTTTGGGTTTGCGTGAGTTCTTCCTGCACCCCGGCTCTTTAGGATGCTGAGGTCTGAGCCAGGTGGACGGCGCTAAGGCAGAGGATTCATATCACAACCAGGGCCCTGAGATTTGGGAACTCTTTTGTAGCTTACTGCAAGGGAGCCTGCCCTAACTTTGACCTGGAGAGAGACGTTGTTATACTGGTCAGCGAACAAATGGGCCCTCTGCCCTGTCTGCATAGGCTGTCCTCTGTGTAGCGTCCTTGAAAAGGTAGTCTAGGACAAAGGACATCAGTACTCCTGCTCACAAAGTGTGCTCGCAAGAGACCCTTGGAGAACAGTCTCCCAAAAGTCTTGAGCAATGAATATGCTCATGGTTTAAACAATTCTTAGAAGAATTTTTTTGTCCTGCTTACTAATTCTGCTTTACTTGAGTTTACCTTGGAGTCTGTCTTTTTATATCATCTTTATCATAGGCAGTGTTGATGATTAACAGTCCAGCTAAAAGAAAAATAACTAGGAGTACTGAGGAGAGGAGGAACAGCTCATCGCAGAGGAGGCCCTCTTTCATACCAATGTACTATATGGCAGGCAATATCGGCCTTTTACGACATTCTAGGTAACATGTCAAATAATAATAGCCCAAGCTGGAATTTCCTTTTAAAGAAAATGGTCTGTGGAAAAAAAAAAAAAAAAAGGAAAAAAAAAAAAAAGAAGTAAGGACCAACTATTCAGACAGGGCTAATAACTACTGAGAACAGATTAAGTCTTTCTATAATGAAATCTTGTGGTTAAGACTGGATGTTTAAGATGATTGAGTGATCTGATGAACAACAGGCTTGGATCTTTCTTTGCCAGGTAATTACCTGCAGGAAGATGACTCTTTTGAAGTGAATTTTGTGTTAACTGCTCATATGATTGAGGTTCTTAATGCTGAAGATTATTTAGTCACCCCTCCTTCAATTTGATCAACTAGGAAACTGAGGCCTAGGAAGTCTGGGAGAGTTGCCTGAAGTTACACAAGAGAGAGGAGAAGAACTAACATCTCATGTCTCCCTGTAGGGCATTTGTTTACTCAAAAGATATACATTATGTTAAAGTCAAAATATGAGAGGGAGGGAAAGAGAGAGAGAAACAGAGAGAAAGAGAGAGACTGATCTTAACAGGAATTATAATCCTTACGTAGAAAAAACTCAACTTGTCACTATAAATACCAACCCAAATTAGTACTGTATTTGGAAACTGGCCCAAATGTTTGAAGGTACATTTCAGTTTATGACTAGAGCTTGGCCTTGGTGTGGAAAAATATTAATTGCCATTCAAAATCACTTTTAAAAGATGAATATCTGAGATGCAAATACAGGATCGCCTTAAGCACAATAAACAATTAAACCAATTATAATTTACCAGTGAAACTTCCAAGTGTTGAGAAATTGGCCTTGTTTCATGTATGGTGAAAGTCAGAGAATGTCAGAGTGGTTTAACTGTTTTCATCTGTACTAAGAGGCTTGGCCATATTGAGCTGGAAGGAGTCTCAGAGGGCATCTGCTAGGATGATTTTCTCCCCTTTGAGGGGCGGGGTCTTGGAACTCTGAGGACAGAGGGACCACTGAGGATGAAGACTTTTACTCTTATTTCTAATACAGCCTCTTTACTTTTGCCACATCTTGGCTTCTGTTACTTACAAAACAAACTCAAAAGCCAATATAATATTTTTTATCCTGAAAGGAGTTTGGGCATATGCATTTATTAAAACTAAGTGAGTATGCACTTAATGTTTATGTTTTATTATATTTGTGTTTTATGGGAAGAACTGAACAATCAGTGGACTCAATTATAGCATGCTAAAGTATTTAGGGAGTGATGTGCTGATGTCTGTGATTTACTTGGAAGTACACCATAATTGAGGTAGATTGATGGTTGGAAGCACAATGAAGCAAGGATACTAACATGTTAATGGTAAAATGTAGATGGAGGACTTATGGGTGTTTATTAAATGATTCTTTCAACTTCGTGGCATGTTTGAAATTTTCCTTAATTATTTGGGAGAAAACTCACCAATATATATAGTTCAACCCTCTCATTTTTCTAAGTGAAGAAAAGTGAGGCTCAGGAAGAATAAGGTTAGTCATTGGCAGAACAGGAACTAGAACCAAAAGATCTTTAAAGAACTGGTTCTGCTTGTCTTTACATTCAAATTTGAGCATATGCCCAAGACTTCTTCACATAAATGTCAGAAAGGTCATGAGTATTATCAAAGATGAAAAAAGGCCTTCTACAAGATGATTGAAACTCCTACTTTTA
>NW_022631405.1:0-98130 GCF_010015895.1 Lontra canadensis
AGCGTCCAATTACTCCTGTCTGCCTGGCCTCCAGCTGCGCTCCGAGCTCACCGAGCCTGCGACCGGTTCAAGGTAAGCCCGAGCTGTGAGCTCACTCCTCGGCTCCGTCTCTGTAGCCGGCTTTCCCGTTCTAATACCTGCAAGCTCTGCGACACTCAGACACCCCGATCCTTCTGTGACCCTGCGGGACTTGAGGCCACACTGGCCCTGCGTGGCCTCACCCCAGTTAAGCCTCTGGAGCGATGTCCCTCATCGGAACAGACTCTCAAAAGTCCTGATTTTGTGCTCCGTTGCTCCGCCGCTTGCCGGGAACCGGCCCCTCCCCCCGGGGTCTATCTTCCCGTCCCTTTGGATTCACTTCTCTGCCAGTCCTACCTTTCAGAAAGTGGTTGATTTTCTGTTTCTAGAATTGCTGTTCTTCTTCTCTTCGATCTCCCGTTGGATTTGTAGGTGTTTGCAATCTTTAGATAAGCTATCTAGCTGATCTCCCGCAACCTGAAGTAGTCTCAGCTGCTACTTCTCCGCCATCTTGACTCCTCCTCAGGATTCACCATTCTTGATGCTATTAAGAATATTTGTGATTCATGGAAAGAGGTCAGAATGTCAACATTAACACACAAAAAGGATTTAACTCCAAAACTAGATCCATTCACAGTTCTGAATGCCACCTTCCCTAGGTCTCTATGGGGAAGAGGATCAGGAGGAACAACCATTAACAGGAATTTGGAAGAAGTTGATTCTGACCCTCACAGAGGGCTTTGAGGAGGAAGTAACTGAAGCCATGGTGGGAACAGCAAGAGAACTACTGTAAGAAGCAGAGCTTGAAAGTGTGACTGAATTCTGACAATCTCATGATCAAACTTATTGGATGAGGAGTTGCTTCTTATGGCTGAGCAATGAAAGTGGTTTCTTGAGATGGAATCTACTGCTGGTGAAGATGCTGTGAAAGTTGTTGAAATGACAACAAAAGGTTTAGATTATTACATAAACAGAACTGATAAGCAGTGGCAGGTTTGAAAAGATTAACTCCAATTTTGGAAGTTCTACTGTAAGTCAAATGCTATTGTATAGCATCGCATGCCACAGAGAAATCTTTCATGAAAGGATCACTGGATGCGGCAAACTTCATTGTCTTATTCGAAGAAACTGCCACAACCACCCCAACCTTCAGCAAACACCATCCTGATCAATCAGCAGCCATCAACATAGTGCAAGACCTTCCACCAACAAAAAGATTACAATTATTGCAGGTGCAGATGGATAACTATTTTTAGCAATAATTTTTTTATATTAAGATAAGTATATCACTTTTTTAGACATAATGCTATTACACACTTAATAGATTGCAGTAGAGTATAAACATAACTTTTATATGCACTGGAAAACCAAAAAATTCATTTGACTCACTTGCAATATTTGCTTTATTGTGGTGATCTGAAACCAAACCCACAATGTCTATGAGATATGCCTGTATATCACCTTCCTGGTTCCATCATTACTTATTGAGTAGAACAAAATCATCAATGTGCTTATTTTACACATGTATGAGTTACAATTTCACCTTTATTTAAAAATTATTCTTGGGCGGCTGGGTGGCTCAGTGGGTTAAGCCTCTGTCTTTGGCTCAGGTCATGATCTCAGGGTCCTGGGATCAAGTCCTGCATCAGGCTCTCTGCTCAACAAGGAGCCTGCTTCCTCCTCTCTCTTTCTCTGCCTGCCTTTCTGCCTACTTATGATCTCTGTCAAATAAATAAATAAAAATCTTTTAAAAACATAAAAATAAAAATAATTATTCTTTAACATACGTTTCTATGATTTTTTTTTTTCCCTCGGCAAACTATTTTGGATATGGGTTAACTTGGCTAAAACAAATTTTTAAGCAACAGAAAATATTTAATGACTTGTAAAGTCTACAAAAGTGAAGTGAAAAAATAGGTTATGAAACATAAAGCACAGTTTTTTTTTTTTTTCCCCTATATGTTCCACAAATTTAACAGGATTATCTCTTATTATCTCTGCTTTCTGGTTGCTGCCTTGGGCCTTTTTGTTAGTTGACTTTTGAATTTGTTGTCTCCTTGATCAACATCATTTCAAGTGTGCAGAAGTACTCTCTCTTTAGTCTTTCCCAAACCCATCTAACCCAGAGTTTGGCAAAATGTTGTTGAATGCTTGGGTGAAAACAGTGGGGGAATTAAAATGCAAAGAAAAGACAACAAGTTTTTTCATTTTTATTTTTGTTCTTTGAGGGCAGAGGGAGAGAGAGAGAGTGAAAGCAAAGGAGGGTGGGGTGGGGTGGAAGTGGAACAGAGGAAGAGGGAGAGGAATGCAATCCAAGGGAGAGGAATCCAAAGGGCGGGGGTGGGGGGGTGGGGACTCCATCTCATGACCCTGAGATCATGACTTGAGCCAAAATCAAGAGTCTGACACTTAACTGATGGATGCACCCAGGTGCCTCAAAAGGTGACAGTCTTAATGCCAAAGATTCTGTATCACTTTACATAGAGTCCACTAAGAAGAATGCTCCAAAGGGGGCCATTCACCATTGGTTGTTTATCTTCTCAGCTGTGTTCTGCCGCAATGTTGCAGACTCTTCCACTTTCTTAGGAGAAAATGCTGCTTTCATAATAAACTCTACAAAGATTTAATTGTGTTTCTAAAGAATGGGTTCCTTAACATTTCAGTCAGAATCCTCTACATTTAGATTTCTTTATTATTGAGATAGTCAGAAGGAGCCATCCTGACACCTTCATGTCTAATCTCTCCTAGAACCAGTAGTGATAATGCCCCAAACACCAGGTCTAGCTTTCAAACTAAGAAACAATTTAAAGACTGATTGATTGATTGATTATTTATTTATTTGAGAGAAAGCAAGAGTGAAAGAGCACAAACAGGAGGAGCTTCAGAGGGAAAAGGAGTAGCAGACTCCTTACTGAATAGGAAGCCCTATGCAGGACTCCATCCTAGGGCCCTGGGATCATGACCTGAGCTGAAGACAGACACTTGACTGATGGAGCCATCCAGACATCCCAAGAAGAAATAATTTATCATGACCCTAATGGCTGTTTTTTGTCTTCTACAGTGTTTAAACTCCACTTACCATATTCAGCAACAGGAAGAAACTTTTGACAACATAAAAAACAGAAGTTTCGCAAAGTTTCATACATTTTTTAAAATATTTTCAAGCTCCCAATATGGTTAATAATAATAACAAGAACAAAAACTGCAGCCATGATGATTACAATGGAAATAAAGAACAAATACAAGTGAAAGAACATTTAAATGAAAGGGTTTGAGTGATCCTGACAAGGTTTCCCTATGACAAAATACAATATTTTGTAAAATCTGCTTAGTTTTTATTAGTTATTATTTTTCTTCTAGCAATATATTCTTTAAAAAGTATAAGGCTATAAATCATCTGATGATCATTTCAACTGAATAAGTATATTTTTTATTTGCAAATAAAGATAAAACGCAAATCCATGTATTAAGTTTGATTTTCTGGTGAATATTTTTCCTGAACAACTGCTGTCTGTACTCTGAAGGAAGTGTCTTGAGACTGCCAGGATAGTGATTGTTTCCCAGCATGTTAGGTTAGAGATGAGCTAGATGATCTAACAAGTTTGTGGCTAAGTTTTAGCTAGCATACTTGAGCTTTCATTAAAATGCTTTGATGCATTGAGATCTTAGCATATGGTGAAGCCATAAAATCATACACACACACACACTTTTTACTTATACTTTTCAATTTTTTGTCTTTTTTTTTCTGCTCCTGAAGTAGAGATTAAATAAGAAGTAGATTGCCTAAATAAGTAAATACAAATATGATAAGAAACACTATGAAAATATCAGTTCTAAGCTTAGTGCTTTTTATCATACTTGTATTTACTTATTTAGGCAACCTACTTCTTATTTAATCTCTACTCCAGGAGCAGAAATGCTTCTCTAACTTTAGATTGCTCCTCTCTCACTCCAGAAAGATCTCCAAATATTTAGAGTTTAGAAGGATTCCAACTAAAATGCTGCATAGTGATTATAGTTTCTTCAACAAGTTTTAAAATTTAGAAAGTTCTTTGTTGTACAAGCAATGATTAGAATTGCTTGCCGTTTGATAAACATAACAAAAAAGATTACACAGTATGAGCACAAGAGCATTGAAGGATTCAATGTATTTAATACTCTTTGCAATGAAAACTACAATTCTTATCTTGTTGAACTCCATGTTTTTTTGTTTTTCACAAATTACTATTTGATTGCCTTCTTTTAATTTGATGATACAAATAAACGCAAAATAGGGAGTGTTGACTATCCTGATAACATTTCTATTGCACAGTCCTTTCTCTTCCTTTATTTTGTACTTTTTTCTTTGCAATTATTTACTTGATGGAGCATTTGTAAAATTATTTTTTTTTTGGAGATAATGACCTGCTTGGGGTAAGAGTATTCTTTAGGAAATATTAGGTTTAGCCACTTGTTTTGTGGGCTGCTATAAAGTGAAACAAATAATAAGAAAACTTTTTTGATGAATTTTTATTTCTTCAATGACTTCTTGCATCTAAAAGGTGGCCCATATGTAAACAATGTATTTCTCATAGCTGATGCTACTATAGAGATAAAAATGTGTGTATTATCACAGTATAGGCTTGTGAGAGGATGTGCTAACAAATCCATGTGCAAAGTATTCATTACCGGTGCACATAAGGCTAGCAATGAGGGATTCAGTCATATTCTCTAACAGTCTGGATTTAAAACAGATGTACGTGTGTGTATCATTGTCATCATTATTTGCTCACTGTTGATAGCAGAACATTGTCTGAAAGGCAATTTTATTTTTAGCTTATTTACATCACAGGCCTATTCTTTTCTGATTTGGCAAGCTCTTAGCATCCCACACGACTGAAATATTTGACTTGACATTTCACAGATAAACTATTATTTGAAGCAAATAATGTAGCATTCTTATGGAAGACAATTTTTATAATTCAAAGATGCTTGAACTTTTTCACATTCTAAAAAAAGAATTACCTTTGTGTAGATCGGTCAAGGACTTAATATTATTTTATATGAGTGTTCTAGAATTACAGTCATTAGAAAATATATCCTATATGGAAATTGTGTGGACAATTTTATTCTATCATATACTTTGTCACTGTTAAATAATATGCTTTATAATTGTAATAGTAATGAAATGTAAGAACTGTTCTTTATTGTCATAAATCAGCTTTCCACAGTGGTGAGGGAGTGGGAAAGAGTTCAAGAGCTAATATTTGGTAGGTGAGGGAACTGAGGTTGAGAGAGAGTAGACTATTTGTCTATGGCCATGAAAGATATAATGTAAAGTAACTACAATTCCAGTGTGGATTTGTTTGACACTGGTGCTTGGGTGACTCAGTCGTTCAAGCATCCACCCTCAGCTCAGGTCATGATCCCAAGAGTCCTGGGATGGAGCCCTGCATCCAGTTCCCTGATCAGTGGGGAGTCTGCTTATCCCTCTCCCTCTGCCCCTCTCCACCCTCTGCCTGCTTGCCCTCTCACATCCGCTCTCTGTCTCTCAAATAAATAAATAAAATCTTTAAAAAATAATAAAAAAATAAAATCCATGCCCTTAAAAGACTAATAGTGACAGACAACTCAGCACTGGAAGGCACCATGTTTTAACCACTTGGGAATATATTCAAATGCAGTAGGACTCACCAGGTCAAGAATTGGGTCTAGAAGGCATTTATCACTTAAAGCTATGTTTTTTTTTTTTAAGATTTATTTATTTATTTTACAGAGAAAGCACAGGCAGGGGAGACAGGGAGAGGGAGAGAGAATCTCAAGCAGACTCCACACTGAGTGGAGAACCTGATGTGGAGCCTGGATCTCAGGACGCTGAGATCATAACCTGAACCAAAACCAAGAGTTGGATGTTTAACTGACTCACAGTTCAGGCACCGCCATTTTACAGCTGTAATGCACTTCGTGTAATTTGAGTATTTAGTGTTCCCTTCCATGTGCATAATACTGAGAGTGCATTGTGGCACAATTCCAGGGGCTCCATTCACATTGCATTTTATGCCATGTGAAATCCTAGTACATCTCCTTCAGTGTTATTGACCTTACGGGAGATACACAAAAATTACAACAGATGTTTGTTTAAAGATGCTTCTAATCTTTGTATACAGTTCTTCCACAAACAAACAAATAATAACATGGGGAATACAAAGGAATTAAAATAATATGTCATGAGTTAAACATGTGGTGAAGGCAGTTTTTAGCAAATTGCAGTGCAGGGTTTCTCCTTGATGGTTTCCATTTTCCCTTTCTCTACTTGCTCTACATGTATGCCCATGAGTCATCACTGGACTCCACAATTGTTCAGCAGTGCAGTGGTGTTGTAGCCTCTAAACTCCTTCTTTCTGCCTCAGATCCTATTAAAATTCTCATCCTTTTATCTAGCCTTTTTGGTGTGGAGCATTTCAGGGAAGGGACTAATACCTGATTTACCCAAGAGACTAGAAGACCTCATCCTTTCCAGGAATGTCTGAATGTCAAGAAAAGATTTTAATCTGGGATAGGCTTCCTAAGAAGAAATGAGCTTGATCTGGAAGACTGAGTTTGATCTCAGAGGCAAAGGAGGAGGAAAATGCTTTTCTGGAACCTGGGAAGAAATAGGTTAACAAACTTCTTAAATGGGAAAACAGCAACTATTTTAGGCTTACAGGATACACTATTTCTGTTGCAACTACTCAACTGTGTTGTGTAGCTCAAAAGCCACAAGACAATATATAAATGGTTGTAGCTCTGTTCCAATAAAACTTTATTTACAAAAACAGCTGACAAGTTCACTGTAGTTTGTTTACCCCTGCTGAGGTCTTTAAAACCATAAATGGTCCATGTATTTCTTTATTATTAATATCCTAATAGAATAGAAGTTTACAATAATAAAGAAATCAACTTTAAAAAGTTGAGTCTATACCTTTTCTCTAAGTTAAATTCTCTGTGCCTCTCAGCTCTTCTGAAGCTCTTCTAGGACCTAGAACCTGGCTGATGCACAATGCCAGCCTGTAATTGTTTAATTATAGAGTATTTCCATGTGCTGAGTACTTTATACATATCATTTCATTATGTCCTCACCTTACCCTAAAAAGCTGAGTCATAGTGGTCTTGGATTAGTAACATGCCAAAGACTGCATAGCCAATAAGAAACAGAGCTAAACTCTACCTCTGAAACCCAAATCATCTGGTCTTGAAAGCCTACTTTCACCTGTCCTTCCTCCAGGTCTCTACTGAGCTGGTATTAAAGATATAGACTTTAAGTAGTAAACTGAGATGCCACCAGAAATATTTCTAGAATAATAGGAGACAAAATAACAAGTGTCCAATCCTTAATTCTAAACATTAAGATAATCTACTATCCAACCATGTCTAGAACACTGGTTAGGGCAACTTCAATTTCAGGATTACTAATCACTGAATCAGAAAAAGTCATCAGAAACTGCTCCATTCTCAGTGAGTACAGAATCTTAGTTAATCCTTTTATCCTCTTCAATAAAACTTGTTATGGCAACACAAAATAGTAATAAAGAGAAAACTGTCAAAATTATGATGTAGTTCAAAAGGCATCTTTTATTTTGTTTTTCTGTCAAATACCTAGCAAACACTTTTTAAATAGTCCTATTTCACAAGCAACCTTGTAAAATTATGAAAACCCAGTAGTTTTCTACATTGGTGGTATCTCAATGTGTTAGGACTTGAGCTGCTAACACAAAAATATATTTTCCACTTTTGATTTTTTAGAAGAGTTTAAATACAGATTTCTATTTTATTTCTTTACAACTTAATTTTCTTTTTCATTTTCCTTCAAGTAGAAAAGTGCCTGGGCAAGGCAGAGAAACAAGAAAACCCCAAATCTCTTTGGTTTTCATGCTTCAAGTCTAGTGATGGGAAAGTATCTCTAAAATGTGATTAAACTGGGGCACATGGCTGGCTCAGTCAGTTAAGCATCTTCCTTCAGTTCCGGTCATGATCCCAGGACCCTGAGATCAAGCCCTGCATGGGGCTCTCTGCTCAGCAGGAAGCCTGCTTCTCCCTCTCCCACTCTCCCTGCTTATGTCCTCTCTCTCTGTGTCTCTCTCTGTCAAATAAATAAATAAAATCTTAAAAAAAAAAAGATAATAAATCCTAGTTTTTCCATAGGACTGAACAAGGTAAAGAGAATAGAGGACTTAGCAAGACAAGGCTCCCAAATAAAGGGTCAGGAACACAGAGAGTGTTTATAATTACATAGAATCCAAAGATCAATTTGAAGAGGATTGAGAAATTCTTCCCCTATGATCCTTTGTTTTGTTTCTTAAATTCCACATGAGTGAAATCATATGATAATTGTCTTTCTCTGATTGACTTATTTCACTTAGCATAATATCCTCTAGTTTCAAACACGTCGTTGCAAACAGAAAGATTTCTCTTTTTTGATGGCTGAGTAATATTCCATTGTACATACATAACACATCTTTATCCATTCATCTGTTGATGGACATCTGGGCTCCTTCCATAGTTTGGCTGTTGTGGACATAGCTTCTATGAACATTGAGGTTCAGGTGCCCCTTTAGATCAATACATTTGTACCTTTGGGGTAGATACCTAATGGTGCAATCGTTGTGTTGTAGGGGAGCTCTACTCTCAAATTCTTGAGGAATCTCCATACTGTTTTCCAGAGTGGCTATACCAGCCTGCCTTCCTATCAGTTTTGTTTTCATTTTGATTAGATGTTCTGCTTTCTTATTATCCTAAAGTGGTCTTTGTCAAATTTTTATGATGTTGCCTTTATAAAATAATCTGGAGTTTATTTTACAATCCACATATCAGTGCATCACCAGTTATTTTCTCCACTTGTGGGTTACCTTTTCTTTATTTTTGGTGTATTTTTTTATGAACAGTTTTGTGCCTTGTTGTTAAAATAATCTTTTCTTATTCCAGTGTTATAATGTTATTCTCCTGTATCACTTATACAAATGTTATAGATTTTTTTTAATTTAGATATTGAATCCACTTGAGATTGATTTTGTGAATACTGAAAAGCAGTGATCCATTTTTTTTTCCCCATTAGTATGTTCAATTGTCCTAAACAATTATTAAAAAGTTTTTCCTTTCCCCAGTAACCTGCTTGACAGTTTTTCTTGTACTATTAATTAGCTAAATATTATTTATTAATTAGCTAAATTTGTTCTATAATATGCATATTATGTTTTGATATTTAATAGGGTCAATCTCCTTAGCTTGTTCTTAATATTTAGGAGTTTCTTCATTACTAGTTTTTATTCTTTCATAAAATTTTAGAATCAGTTTTCAAAAATAACTTATTAGAAGTCTGCTTATAATTACATAGAATCTATAGATCAATTTGAAGAGGATTGAGAAATTTGTATATTTAACAATCCTCAATAATAATATGAATAATGTTTATATTCAATGCTAAATATTTCCATTTACTTAGGTCTGTTGCTAAAGGCTTTCAAGAAGTTTCATAATTATTTGCATACCTTTTATTAAAATTATTCTGCAATATTATGTGTTTTATAGTAAATTTTTGTATCTTTTTGTACATTGCATTTTTTGAATGTTTGCTGGTTGATTGAAATACAATTGACTTTTCATATTAAATTTGTCTTATGCAAAGTTGTGAAACTTTGTTAGTAATTCTAATTATTTTTCTACATAGTTTTTTTATTTTCTTTGTAAATAGTCCCATCATTTTCAAATGGTCATTTTCTTTTCCTTTTTTATTTTTTAAAATCTTCATTTCTTTTTTTTTTTTCTTAATGTTTTTATTTGGCTAAAGTAGTGATGGTAGATATTCTTAATCTTATTTTTGACTTTCAAAGGAATTATTTTAATGATTTGCATTAAGTATGATGGTTGCTATAGATTTATCACTGATACACTTCTTTTTTTTAAAAGACTTTATTTATTTATTTGACAGATAGAGATCACAAGTAGGCAGAGAGGCAGGCAGAGAGAAAGGAGGAAGCAGGCTCCCTACTGAGTAGAAAGCCTGATTGGGGGGGGGGGCTTGATTCCAGAACCCTGGGATCATGACCTGAGCAGAAGGCAGAGGCTTTAACCCACTGAGCCACCCAGGTGCCCCTAAATAAATTTTTTAAATTATATTTTAGTCTTATGCTAAATTTTTTTTAACTTTTACTCTTTTCTCTTTAATGTTTTTTAACTAGTTTATCTTAACAATACCTTTCATAAAAAAATCATTTTGGGGGGCGCCTGGGTGGCTCAGTGGGTTAAGCCTCTGGCTTCAGCTCAGGTCATGATCTCAGGGTCCTGGGATCAAGCCCCGCATTGGGCTCTTGGCTCAGCAGTGAGCCTGCTTCCCCCTCTCTCTGCCTGCCTCTCTGCCTACTTGTGATCTCTCTCTCTCTCTCTCTGTCAAATAAATAAATAAAATCTTAAAAAAAAAATCATTTTTAAACTTTCATTGTTATAGTCATATTTTATCCTTCATTGTATCTAACTTTATTTTTTGTATACACACAGGGTTTTTTCTTCTAAAAAAATTTGGGACACAACTTCTTCTAATAGATCAAAATATACCCTAAATCTAGAACAGGGCTTTGTTCTAGTCTCCAGCCTGAAGAAATTCTCTCCACTTTCTTTTTCTTTCTTTTCTCAACCAACTTATCCTCTCCTTTTTTAGGATTTTTAAAAAAATTTTCATCTTTATACTCATATTCCATCCCTTCATAGTGTTTACCCTTACTTTGTGTATATATAGATGTGTATATATATATATATATATATATATATATATATATATAATTTTTCCTTCTTTAATTTTTTCAGAAGTTGTTTCTTCTAAGAGACCAAAATACTCCCCAAATTAAGTGGGTGGCTCTGTTATATTCACCAGTCTAATATATATTTTCTTCTTTTTAATTTTTTTCTTGATCTTTTTAATTTTTTTTTTTTTTCTGAACATCTTTTTACCCTCTTACTTCTCTCCATGGGTCTCTTCTGATTTGGCTGCTGCACATTATACTGGGGTCTTTGCCACCCTTTTAGCATATTATTCTCTCCTTCATATATTCCATCTGGATAAAATGACAAGGTGGAAAAACTCACCAGAAAAAAAAAGAACAAGAGGCAGTACCAAAGGCTAGGGACCTAGTCAATGCAGACATTGGATCTAGAGTTCAGAATGATAATTCTCAAGGTGCTAGCTGGGCTTGAAAAAGGCATGGAAGATGTTAGAGAAACCTTGTCTGGAGAAATAAAAGCCATTTCTGGAGAAATAAAAGAACTAAAACTAGTTGTTAAATAAAAGAACTAAACAAGCTGAAGTCAAAAAAGCTATTAATGAGGTGCAATAAAAAATGGAGACTCTTACTGCTAGGATAAATGAGGCAGAAGAGAGAATTAGTGATATAGAAGACCAAATGACAGAGAATAAAGAAGCTGAGCAAAAGAGAGACAAACAACTAGTGGACCACAAGGGGAGAATTCAAGAGATAAGTGATCCATAAGATGAAACATTAGAATAATTGGGATGCCAGAAGAATAAGAAAGAGAGAACAGAGCAGAAGGTATATTGGATTGAATTATTGTAGAGAATTTCCCTAATATGGCAAAGGGAACAAGCATCAAAATCCAGGAGACACAGAGAACCCCCCTCAAAATCAATAAGAATAGGTCCACACCCCGTAATCTAATAGTAAAATTTACAAGCCTTAGGGACAAAGAATAAATCCTGAAAGCAGCCCAGGAAAAGAAGTCTGTAACATACAATTGTTAAAATATTAGATTGGCAGCAGACTTATACACAGAGAGCTGGCAGGCCAGAAAGAACTGGCATGATATATTCAGCACACTAACGAGGAAAACATGCAGCCAAGAATACTATATCCAGCTAGGCTATCATTGAAAAGAGAAGGAGAGATAAAAAGCTTCCAGGACAAATAAAAACTAAAAGAATTTGTAAACACCAAACCACCCCTACAGGAAATATTGAAAGGGGTCCTCCAAGCAAAGATAGAGCCTAAAAGTAGTAGACCAGAAAGGAAGAGAGACAATATACTGTAACAGTCACCTTACAGGCAATACAATGGCACTAAATTCATATCTCCCAATAGTTACCCTTAATGTAAATGGGCTAAATGCCCCAATCAAAAGACACAGGGTATCAGGATGGATTAAAAAAAAAAAAATCAATATGCTGTCTACAAGAAATTCATTTTAGACCCAAAGACACCTCCAGATTTAAAGTGAGGGGGTGGAAAACAATTTACCATGCTAATGTACAACAAAAGGAAGCTGGGGTGGAAATCCTTATATCAGTTCAATTAGATTCTAATCCAAAGACTATAATAACAGATGAGGAAGGATACCATATCATACTCAAAGGGTCTGTCCAACAAGAGGATCTAACAATTTGAAATATCTATGCCCCTAACATGGGAGCAGCCAACTATATAAACCACTTAATAACAAAATCAAAGAAACACATTGACAATAATACAATAATAGTAGGGGAGTTTAACACCCTCCTCACTGAAATGGACAGATCATCCAAGCAAAATATCAACAAAAAAATAAAGGCCTTAAATGACACACTGGACCAGATGGACATCACAGATAAATTTAGAACATTCCATCCCAAATCTACAGAATACACAGTATTCTAGAGTGCACTGGAACATTCTCCAGAATAGATCACATCCTGAGTCATAAATCAAGTCTCAGCCAGTACCAAAAGGTTGGGATCATTCCTTGCATATTTTCAGACCACAATGCTCTGAAGCTAGAACTCAATCACAAAAGGAAAGTTGGAAAGAACCCAAATACATGGAGACTAAAGAGCATCCTTCTAAAGAATGAATAGGTCAACCAGGAAATTAAAGAAGAATTGAAAAAATTCATGGAAACAAATGATAATGAAAATACAACAGTTCAAAATCTATGTGACACAGCAAAGGTGGTCCTGAGCGGAAAATTTATAGTGATACAAACCTTTCTCAAGAAACAAGAAAGGTCTCAAGTACACAACCTAACCCTACACCTAAAGGAGTTGGAGAGAGAACAACAAAGAAAGCCTAAACCCAGCAGGAGAGGAGAAATAATAAAGATCAGAGTAGAAATCAATGAAATAGAAACCAAAAAAACAATAGAACAAATCAACAAATCTAGGAGCTGTTTCTTTGAAAGAATTAATAAGATTGATAAACCCCTGGCCAGACTTATTAAAAAGAAAGAGAAAAGACCCAGATACATAAAATCATGAATGAAAGAGAAGAGATCACAACCAACACCAAAGAAATACAAGCAATTGTAAGAACATATTATGAGCAAGTATACACCAGCAAATTTGACAATCTGGAAGAAATGGATGCATTCCTACAGACATATAAACTACCACAACTGAACCAGGAAGAAATAGAAAACCTGAACAGACCCATAACCTGTAAGGAGATTGGAGCATTATAAAAAATCTCCAAAGAAGCTAGAGCCCAGGGCCAGACGGTTTCTCAGGGGAATTCTACCAAACATTTAAGGAAGAATTAATTCCTATTCTCCCAAAACTGTTCAAAAAAATAGAAATGGAAGGAAAACTTCCAAACTCATTTTATGAGGCCAGCATTACCTTGATCCCCAAACCAGACAAAGACCCCATCCAAGAAGAAAATTACAGACCAATATCCTTGATGAACAAAGATGCAAAAATTCTCACCAAAATACTAGCTAATAGGATCCAATAGTACATTAAAAGGATTATTCACCACGACCAAGTGGGATTTATTCCTGGGCTGCAAGGTTGGGTCAATATCCACAATTCAATCAATGTGATACAATACACTAATAAAAGAAAGAACAAGAACCATATGATACTCTCAATAGATGCTGAAAAAGCATTTGACAATGTACAGAATCCTTTCCTGATCAAATCTCTTCATAGTGTAGGGATAGGAGGTACATACCTCAATATCATCAAAACCATCTACAAAAAATCCATAGTGAACATCATTCTCAATGGGGAAAAAGTGAAAGCTTTTCCACTAAGGTCAGGAACATGGCAGGGATGTCCACTATCACCACTGCTATTCAACATAGTACTAGAAGTCCTAGCCTCAGCAATCAGACAACAAAAAGAAATTAAATGCATCCAAAATTGGCAAAGAAGAAGTCAAACTATCACTCTTTACCATCTTTTGGAAAACCCAAAAGATTCCACTCCAAATCTGCTAGAACTCATACAGGAATTCAGTAAAGTGTCAGGATATAAAATCAATGCACAGAAATCAGTTGCATTTCTTTACACCAACAACAATACAGAAGAAAGAGAAATTAAGGATTCAGTCCCATTTACAATTGCACCCAAAATCATAAGTTACCTAGGAATAAACCTAACCAAAGAGGCAAAGAATCTGTACTCAGAAAACTACAAAGTACTCATGAAAGAAATGGAGGAAGACACAAAGAAATGGAAAAATGTTCCATGCTCATGGATTGGAAGAACAAATATTGTGAAAATGTCTATGCTACCTAAAGCAATCTATACATTTAATGCAATCCCTTTCAAAATAGCATCAGTTTTTTTCAAAGATCTGGAACAAATAATCCTAAAATTTATATGGAACCAGAAAAGACCTCAAATAGCCAGAGGAATGTTGAAAAAGAAAGCCAAAGTTGGTGGCATCACAATTCCAGACTTCAAGCTCTATTACAAAGCTGTAATCATCAAGACGGTATGGTAGTGGCACAAAATCAGACTCATAGATCAATGGAACAAAATAGAGAGCCCAGAAATAGACCCTCAACTCTATGGTCAACTAGTCTTCGACAAAACAGAAAAGAATGTCCAATGGAAAAAAGACAGTCTCTTCAACAAATGGTGTTGGGAAAATTGGACAGCTACATGCAGAAGAATGAAACAGGACCATTTTCTTACACCACACACAAAAATGGACTCCAAATGGATGAAGGATCTCAATGTAAGAAAGGAATCCATCAAAATCCTTGAGGGGAACACAGTCAGCAACCTCTTTGACCTCAGCTGCAGCAACTTCTTCCTAGAAATGTCACCAAAGGCAAGGGAAGCAAGGGCAAACATGAACTATTGGGACTTCATCAAGATCAAAATCTTCTGCACAGCAAAGGAAACAGTCATCAAAACAAAAAGACAACTGACAGAATGGGAGAAGATATTTTCAAATGACATATCAGATAAAGGGGTAGTATCCAAAATCTATAAAGAATTTATCAAACTCAACACCCAAAAAACAAATAATCCAATCAAGAAATGGGCAGAGATTGGGGCACCTGGGTGGCTCAGTGGTTAAGCCTCTGCCTTCGGCTCAGGTCATGATCTCAGGGTCCTGGGATTGAGTCCCACATCGGGCTCTCTGCTCGGCTGGGAGCCTGCTTCCCCCTCTTTCTCTGCCTGCCTCTCTGCCTACTTGTGATCTCTCTCTCTCTCTCTGTCAAATAGATAAATAAAATCTTAGAGAAGAAATGGGCAGAGGACATGAACAGACATTTCTGCAAAGAAGACATCCAGATGGCTAACAGACATATGAAAAAGTGCTCCATATCAGTTGGCATCAGGGATATACAAATCAAAACCACAATGAGATACCACCTCACCCCAGTCAGAATGGCTAAAATTAACAAGTCAGGAAATGACAGACGCTCGCGAGGATACAGAGCAAGGAGAACCCTCCTACACTGTTGGTGGGAATGCAAGCTGGTGCAACCATTCTGGAAAACAGCATGGAGGTTCCTCAAAAAGTTGAAAATAGAGCTACCCTATGACCCAGCAATAGAACTACTGGGTATTTACCCTAAAGATACAAATGTAGTGATCTGAAGATTCAGGCACATGCACCTGAATGTTTATAGCAGCAATGTCCACAATCACCAAACTATGGAAAGAACCTAGTTGTCCAACAACAGATGAATGGATAAAGAAGAAGCAGTATATATATACAATGGAATACAATAAGCCCTCAAAAGAAATGAAATCTTGCCATTTGCAACCACGTGGATGGAAGTAGAGGGTATTATGCTCAGCGAAATGAGTCAATCAGAGAAAGACAATTATCATATGATCTTCCTGATACAAGGAAGTTGAGAGGCAACATGGAGGGTTTGGGAGGTAGGAAAAGAATAAATGAAACAAGATGGGATCGGGAGGGAGACAAACCATGAGACTCTTAATCTCACAAAGCAAACTTCAGGTTGCCGGGGGGAGGGGGGTAGGGAGAGCCTGGTTGGGTTATGGACACTGGGGAACTATGTGCTATGGTAAGTGCTGTGAAATGTGTAAGCCTGGCAATTCACAGACCTGTACCCCTGGGGCTAATAATACATTATATGTTAATTAAAAAATTAAAAAAATTTATTGGTATAAAAGCATTTATAATATACCTTTGTTATCTCTTTCATCTCTTAGAATCTATAGTTATGTACTTTTTATTTCTTTTGTTGTTTATTTTATGTTTTATATATTTTTTTCCTTCATTAATCTTGCTAGAGGTTTGTCATAGAGCTAACTAAAAGCTTCCTGGATTCTCTTTGTTATATGTTACTGGCCCATATTACTTTTTATATCTTTATTGTTTCTTCACTTTTGAGGTTTATTCTACCAACTTTTTTCTCATAAATTGAGTGATTAATAATTTAATAATTCTTACTTTCTAGCTTTCTAGTTGAAGTGTTTTAAGGCTATAAATGTCCCTCTAAAAATTACATTAGAAATTATTTCTTAGTTTCTAGTATTTTTTGTTCATTTTTAAAGTATGTTATGTATATTCCTCTTTCCATCAGTTCTTCTTTGTCCACAAGGTATTTAGAATTCTTTTCCCTCTTTTTTTAATGTTGTTTCTCCCAACTCAGAGGATTGACATCCTTGATCGTTTATGGAAACTTGCCCATTTAATCTAGTCATTGGTTAATGTTTATCCTTTCTTTCTGTTACAATTAGTTTTGTACATGTAATTGATTTTTAATTGGATTATGACAAATAACATAACATGAAAAATACCAAACCTTTGATAGTCGTTAGGGTTTGTTGATGGCTCAGGACATGTTAATTATTTGGATGCTGAAAAGGGTGTGTTTTATTTAACTGATAAGCACAATATATACATATATATTTAGATAAAGCTTGTTTATTATACTATTTAATAGTTCACTGCAAACAATACTATTGTGCTATTAAATTCTGAGATATCTTCACAAAACATACTTTTCTTGCTTTGTCTACCAATTACTGAAAGAAGTATTTGAAATATCCCACTGTGATGATTTTATCAAATTTCTCTTTCATTTCTGTAAATTTTTGCCTAAATATTTGGTGCTATATTACTACAAAGTTATATATAAAAGTTCAGAATAGCAATATTCCTTATAAATTAAATATTCTGTATTTTAATAAATTAAATATTTTTCATACAGGTATGTGTGTCTAGTCCTTTTTTTGTCTTAAAATCTATCTAGTATTATATCAATATTGTTTCAAGTTTTTTTTTAAAGATTTGCTTATTCTATCTCTTTCCATGTTTTACTTTAGAGAATTATTGAAAATGAAAAAAATATAAATAAGCAAATATATATTCTTTAACTATCTTTTCTCCTTTTTTTTACCAACTTTACTGAGGTATAATTGAAAAATAAAATTATATATATTTAGATATGCAGTGTGATTATTTAATATATGTAGTGCACTTATATACACATTGTGAAATTATCACCACAATCAAATTAATTAACACATTCATTAGCCTACATTGTTACCATTAAAACATTTTTTTCTTATAGATGTCTTTGATTTTTCTTTCTCTTTTGCCTTTAAAATCCAGTCTGAAATTTTTACCTTTCAGTGGAAGAACTAATGCAAAGACAACTGTTGGTGATTACTGACATAATTGAATTTCTTTTTACCATTCTTACTTTTTGAGCTTTCTATTTGTTCTAATTTTTATGTTTATTTCCTTTTCTCCTTATTTGACTTCTTTTGGATTATTTTCTCCCAATTACTTTTCATCCTTATAGTAGTTTGCAAGTTTAATGGTTTATTTTTATTCTTTTCAGACTTGCATTATTGAATTTAATAAGTATATTTTTAAAAGTTTATTGTTAATAATTTTACCCTATTCTTGGACTCTCATTACTCCCTCAATTTTACATTCTATTCTTGTCTATTTTTTAATTCATTAAATTAGGCATTAATGTTATGTTTTACACAGATATTTTCAACTTAAAATTCACCCACATTGATCATCATTCCCTCATGTACCTTAGGCTATTTACTTGGAATCACATTTGTTTTCCTAGAATCATCCAAAGTTTCCTTTAGTAAGAATCTGTTGGTGTCAAATTGTCTCTGGTTTTCTGAAATGGTTCTATTTTGCTTTCAGTGTTGAAAAGTAATTTAACCACTTGATTGACAACTGATTTCTTATAGTCCTTCTAGTTTTGATATTTGTCAAGTAGATAGATACCACCTTAAATATCATTGCTCTTAGGTAACTTGCCTTTGCCTCTGGCGTCTCTTAAGACCCTTTCTTCACCTTTGGTGCTTTGTGGTTTGCCATGATGAGTCTGAGTATGATTTCAACTGTGCTGGGCTCTCTGAATCTGAGCATTGCTGCCTTTTGACAATTTGGAAAACACCTTTGTCATTATCTCTTCATAATTACCTGTCTTCCATTCTTTCTCTTCTCTCTTCATTTTATCTTCCATGTCTTTTTAATCTGCAGTTTCTCTCTGTATGCCACATTCTGAACAGTTTCTTCAGATTTATCTTCTCATTTACCAATTCTCATTTTGCAACAGCGTGATCTGCTTTCAATCCAAGAATCAACTTTTTAGTTATATTTTTGTTTCTAAAAGTTCTGATTAGCTCTTTTCCAAAACTACTTCCTCTATTTTCATAATTAGTTTCTGGTTGTAACAGTGTATATATTTTCAGTGTCTTGTTTCATTTATTTAAGCATAAATAGAAAATATTATTTTTAATATTTTTTAAAAGATAGATTTGTTTATTTACGTATTTGAGAGACAGAGTGCACATGTGTGGTGGGGGGAGGGGGCAAAGGGAGAGACAGAATCTCAAGCCGACTCCCCACTGAGCACAGAGACTGCCATGGGACTGGATCTCAGGACCATGACCTGAGCCAAAATCAAGAGTCCAAAGCTTAACTGACAAAGTTGCCTAGGCACCCTAATAGTACTATTTTATATTCTTATCTAATTACTCCAATATCTGGAGTATCTGAAGTCTATGCCTTCAGTCTTGTTTCTACTGCTTCTTTAGATATTTTGTGATATTTTACTGTACACTCATGTGTTTTGAGAATTTATCTATGGGAATTGTCTAAGACTTTAGCTGAGAGTGAGTTTGTCCTAAGAAGATTATTTATACCAAGCATTTGAGGGCACTTTCAGCTCCAGACCAATTTAAAATAAATTTTCAACTTGAGGTTTTAGAGATCTGCTAGTGAATTCTGGCCACAAACACCAGTGAGTCCTAATTTATGGTTCTTAGTTCTCAAGATTTTTTCTTTTTCCTTTTACTCAGAAAAGACAAGCAAGTTTTCTTGTGATATATTTCTGTCCTTAGTTTTATTTTGGATTTCCTTTATACTAAAAGCATAACTCTTTGCATTCCCCACTTTAGTTAGGTGGTTCTGCTAGCTCTCCTGCCTTGAGAAATTTGCCAATTTTCTTTTCTTAGCCTCTTGACACAATTAAAACTGACAGAAAAACTCCAAGTTTTGGTGAATGCCCTCAGGTTAGAAACCATCTTCAATGCTAGCTTAGCTCTCTGGAGCCCTGCTTTTATCTAATTTTTGTCTTCTTACATTTCCTTCCTTTTTGTAGGCATAAAAATAAATTCAAAATATTTAAAAAATATTTATCACAAGCAGCACTTAAGTAAGAAAGAAAGAAGCAAGCAAATAAAAGGCAAATGCCTCTAGCATTTTTTTTCAGGGGAGGGACTGAAATGACTGGCTAGAAAATAAAGGGCAAATGTTACAGACAAATATCCTCTCCATATTTATTTAGAGACAAATATGTGTTTCAAAGAGGAATTTAACTACCCAAAGGAGGGAAATGATGAAGTACCAAAGGAAACTTTATTTGGTTGTTACTATAAATATAGCTGTGAAATATCAAGTAGCCATGTTCTATAATCTGTCCTATTTCACAGTGGAGGAATATTCCTCATGAGTGGCATTGACCTGCTTCTGGTAGCATTTTTTTTTTTCCCCACTCGCAAGACTCACATGATTTGTCCATCACTGTCATCCTGTCTTGTGCTTGGGGCACACTTCTGAGAGCCTACAAAGCTTGTGGTCCTTCTACCCCTCCACCATTTTTTTTTTTCCTCTCAACCCTGTATCCTTGGGTCTACTAAGGAAGAAGGATGGTGGGGGTGGTATGGATGTGGAGATACTAATAGGAAGGAGAAAACGAGTCCCACAGAAGTTTTAAACCTCTGTACTATATTTATTATTTGGCCATAATGTTCCTTCATACACCTTTCCCCTCCCACTCCATATTCTCCATATTCTCTTTGAACTCTAGTTCCAGGGATTCGTTTCTTGTCTAAATCTCAGTCTGAGTTCATTGTAGCAGTTCTAATCTGGCCAGAGGAACACATGCTGTTTTTACTTTTTTTTTTTTTCTTTTTAGGGTAAATTCTATACCCGAGGTAGGGCTTGAACTCATGACCCTGAAATCAAGAGGGGGATGTTCTATCGACTGAGACAGGTGTGCCTCGTACATGCTATTTTTAAAAACTAACATGTTGTTTCTGTTTCTCTATGAAGTCCTATAGTTTTTGTAGTTGTAAATATCTATGCTGAAACAGGAAACAAATATAGAGGTATTTGTACTGATTTACATTCCCTGCCTAGGTTTCAGTTTTATTTATACAGGATATATAATGTTTAATAAATAAAGGAGCCATATTTATTGTTAACAATTCTAAAAGACTCTAGATACCAATTTTAGGTCTTTTGGCAACCAGGTTTTCAGTAACTCTAATTCTCTGTATTGCTAGAATTGGAGGTCCCTGTTGTTTTTCCTTCAATAATAGTACTGATTTCCTCAACAAATTGATGCCCTCAGATGTGGTTTTGATGAACACCTTGACACATTTATAAGGAACCTAGCAGTTGGCAAATAACAGAAATGTAATTCCTGTAAGCACTGACTCAGAGATTCCTACTTGGCAATTCCTTAGGACTTAGAAAGACCCTCAGTAAATCTAGTCCTGTGGGAACCTCACTATTTTTCTGAAGAAACCTTCCCATTAGAAACAAAAACAAAACAAAACAAAAAACCTTCCCATTAGAAATCAGTTGGGAGGCCCAAAGATGCTGAACTCTCTAATGGCAAACAGTGGGCTAAGAAGCAGAGATTTGATCCCAATGGGTTCTTTTTGGTCATGGTCTTATGCAGGGCAGTTGAAACTAGTTTACCTTGACTTCTTCACTTGTAACAGAGAATTGTTACAAGGAATAAATAAAAGAATTGATTAAAAGGACTTTGGAAGGGCAAAAAATGTCACAGACATGTATAACCCCAAACTTGTTAGAAATGTTCATAGGCGCCCTTGAGACTATTTTTTTCCCCTTGCTTTTATTATCCTTGTGACTCTTTAAACCAGTGTGGGTGCCTGAGGAATTCAAACAGCACAAGGGAGACTTCGGGCACTGACCCAGGGCAACGGCTCCTCATCAGTGACCTGAAGTGCTTCAAATCCTTCTTGCTGTTCTGTTGCCTTTTCTGGTGAGCTAGGAGTATTAGGCCAAATATATATATATTTTTATATATATGTATATACATATATATATTGGCCAACAAATTTGTCTTTATCAGTGGTCCTATAAAATTATTCTATTTAATACTAACTTTTGAAAATAAAATTATTAATAAAAATTTTAAAATGCATATTCATATACATTAGAGTTTTAAAAAACCTTATTTTTACTGATTATGTAAATTTTACAAACATAAGCATAATAATTATTGCTCATATATATTCATGCTATAGACCAAATATATTTTAAGAGTTAGTTTCTTTTCTTTTCTCTCTCTCTCTCTCTTTTTTTTTTTTTTTAGAAAGGGAGAGCATGCATGCATGTGTAAGACTGAACCAGAACAGGGAGTTGTGGGGGGAAAGAATCTCCAGTAGATCCCCTGCTGAGTACAGAGCCCATGCCCCCACTCAATCTCATGACCTTGGGATCATGACCTGAGCTCAAATCAAGGGCTGGACGCTCAACTGACTCAGTCACTCAGGCACCCTTAAGAGTTAATTTTAAAAATGGTAAGAACAAAATCATGATTACTACTTATTCCACAAACGGAATAGTTTCATTTTAATGTTCTTTGGTCTTGATTCTTTTCTCAAGATCTTCCAAGATGGTCCTCAAGGGAGCACCATGTAACAAGGGCATTTCCTGGGCACTTCCCAGAAGGTGCTCTAGTGTTACAACGGTCACTCAAAGATTCTAGATTTTGGTTAAAAAGGAGTTCCTAGAAAAACTGTGGTTTGCACAGCAAAAACATTCAACTTGCCAATAGTCTTGTTTTTATTTAGCTACTGTGTACACAGATATAGAAAGATGTGGAAAGAACATGGTGCTGAGGAAGGGGATGCCTTCCTAATAGTGAGGAAATTGCCAATAATTCACAAAGGCAGAGCCTTAAAAAGTTGAAAAGGTCATGTTCCCAGCTGTGACAACAGTAGGCATTTGTCTTATACAGAAGTTATGCTCAGTGTTATCTCCTATATATTATCTGTATAAATCATTTTGACCTATGTTGATTCTTAAATAAAATTATCTGCTTTACAGTTGCTTCCTACCCATATGTCATCAATATTTATAGCCATTTCTTAAGTTAAAGGTGTAGTGTAGTTTTACTATACTATTTTTGAAAGTAGAATTTTTACTTGTGACATTTTGATGAGATATGTGAATTGTAAGGCAAAGTCAAAAGTTTTATGAAGCCAGATTTTAGGAATAGGAGAATTCAACTCTTCTGTGGATAAAATAAAAAATAGGAGCTTTCCAAAGCTTCTGTAGTTATTAAGGTATTAAAATATTAATTCAACTATGAGTTAATTTTAAACTCTTAAATGTAAGCACAACTCAAACACTTGGAAAGCCTTAAAAACTATTATGTCTGATAAAAGTCACTTACTATGAAGCAGTGTCCCTCCCATATGATGGATTTATAAAGAGGTCTTCATATTAATTTAGAAGTTTCTGGGTATTTCTTTTCTTTTTTTTTTTTTTTTTTTGGTCAAATAGCCCATTAAAAAAAGTGTCTAATATGCAGATTTGATTATCTTAATACCAAAAGAGGAACTGAAAAAGAAGAAAACAGAACTGTAGCAATTCTATAGTAATCATTTTCTCTGATTGTGGGTCTCTAAATTGTTTCTAATATATCATGAATGAAAATGAAACATATATCACAAAGGACACTTGATCAGTGCTTCCCACAGCAGTGCACAATAAAGGCAAGTGATAACCAAATTTTTGCAAAGTAGCAAGGTATAGCCTACATTGCTTCTTTTAGAAATGATTAATATAAGTTGGGTATTCTCTTCAAATGTGTTAAGAGTAAACAAATATAAAATCCTGTTATCCATTTTCCCTTTGTATGCCATTTAAGCTGCTCCCCAGAACTTTACTGTGAATAATATTCTTCTTGTACAGAATCCTAACCAGGTGCCATATTCTTGAGCATGCTCTGACATATTTGAAAATGCTTTCTGATCTATCAAGTCTTTGAGTTGGTTTAATAAGGATTATTGGG
Organism: Lontra canadensis; assembly: GCF_010015895.1. NCBI lineage: Eukaryota > Metazoa > Chordata > Mammalia > Carnivora > Mustelidae > Lontra > Lontra canadensis. The sequence continues at coordinate 23,824 of NW_022631405.1, forward strand.
TAAATGTTCATTTTCATGTTTGTTTCTTATCTATGACAGATCATTCACATGTTATTCATTTGACCACAAATGAAAATAATGTGATTTCCGGTATGATTAATTTTTTTTTACATGCTATGTTCAATGTCCTTTAAAGAGTATAAGTCAAGTGGTAGGCTTCAAATGCTTCCTTTGATTTTTTTTTTCTCTCTCATCTTTTTACATCTTAAGGCTTCTTTTCAAGCATAATATGAGTAGGTGAAAAATTGGGCCATGTATTAATAACATAATAAAGTAATAGTATTGATAATAAAGTAATGTTACTGTTGTTATTATAGTTCTTTTTTTCCATTGTGTTCTCAAATCTTCTGCTTTTTCTAAGTAATTTCTGTCACAAAGTTTACAATATGTACTTGTGTGTGTGAATATAGGTATATGTGTCTGAGAAAGAAATGAAGAGAATGCTAGTAGCATTTAAATACCTGTTCTCTGATCTAGATCAGTGAGACCTTATTGGGGTCATTATTTATCTGTTGAAAATGAGGAATTATTTAGGTCATAGCATTTATCTTGTCCTTCTCTGTCTTTCATCACCTGAGAATTTACTCAGTTTACTTTGTCCACAGCAAAATGTGTACGTGCAACTTAAAGTGAATCTGCTTGACGGAAATACCAGAAGGGAGAAATTTGGATTACTGCTTATATACTACCATCCAAACTTAAATCTAACAGAAAGGATTGTCTCTGCTGGTTTTATTTGCTCCAGGTTGGTTTGTGGGGGCAGGCCAAATAGAAATGAAATATTTATTGCTGATAAAAATAAAGCATTTATCTGAAAAATAGAGGCAAATGGAAGACAAACAGAAGCATTATATTTCAAATGACTGCATTATCAGACCAAGTTACACTGCCCCATGCTGTGATCAGCAAGAAGATAAGGTCTCCACCATCTGTTCTCAGGAGGTCCTGAGTTTAAATCTCAATGGGAGATTGCTGCAGAATGCCAGGGGAAAAGGAAAGTTAATTTGTAAGTTTTGCTTTCTTTATGCCACAGCAATAATGGTTCTTGCATACATTTGTTTATAAAAGAGATAGCATTCTACCCATACACTAATTTAAACAAATTAATATTTACTAAAAAATTGAGATCCATTTTAACTTACCCATATATGTTTCAATGATAGCTTACAATATTTAGGAGATACTGTACACATAAGAAAAGGTGTCAACAATAACTACACTGTTTAGCTTATCTCACCATTAACACTTTTGGAGTCCAACATTGTTTAAATTCCAGTGGGATGATGAACTTTTAAAGTATTAAAAATTCCATCAAGTGAAATCCTATATTTCTTCCTAATGTCTGGCAATGTAATAGGTTAAAAGACCACAGTTAGGTTGAAGTTTCTGTAGTATTAAAACAAAACAAAACAAAACAAAATTAGTCTTAGATGGATGTTTGTATGTTTGGAAATAACCTGACAGATGTTGGCATCTGTTGCTCTCTAGACTGGATTGCAGTGTAGCTGTAGGTAATCTGCCATGGTTGTTAAAAGTTCTCAAGAGGAGAGGGGTATACATCAAGTGTTTGTATCATGTCTATTTTGATTTCCTATCATTTCTCCTGGTCTCTTGTTTCTATAGCCTGGTCTCAGCATTTATGTCCCAAAACATCTTCAATACTGAAAGCATCTATAGAAAATAAAACTTTTTTTTCTTTCTCAAAATAAATGTCCTCAAAATACAAAAACTGCTTCTCTATTTCCTCTTCTTTTATGGCTCACTCTACCCACATATGTCTCTCTCTTACCTCCATACTACTAGTAACCATTTTATAATGAATAAAAGGATTATGTCCAGACAATCACATTGGATCTTTTAAAGGAAGTATTTGTTGTCCACACCACCCACCACATAATTCAGTCCCCTGCATAAGGACTCTAAAGGAAAGTTTCAATCCTTCCTTTCTTCTGGACACTACAACCAAAACAACCTTGATAGCTCTATAATATGTTACTCCTTGGTCAAACCTTCCTTCCTCATTGCCCACAAGTGTGGACATTCAAAGCCCTTCACAATCTGGCTTCCCTCATCTCTTCTAGGTTTATTTCTAACTACATATACTATACTCCTGCCAACTACCCATCATTACCATAACAAGTCATGCCTTTTCCTGCCTTTGTGTTTTTGTTCAAATTTGTTCTTCCTAGAACATTCTTGGGACCTTTCTAATAGTTCTGTTAATTGATTTTGTAATAATTTTCAAGGTGTAGGCCAAATACTACTTCATTCATGAATACTTTTCAGATACCACCGATGGGAAATACCTTCTCCCTTCTCAGTATTTTGCAACTATTATTTAAGGATTACCTTATCTCAATGATATTAAACTGTAATAACAAATTACATTAGACAGGAGTTATATCATTCATCTTAACAAATTGCTCTATCTCTATTATCTTGCATACTCCCTTATAGGTAGAAAGTATTCAATAATTACTGAACCAAATTTGCTAAAGATCAATATTGTTTATATAAATCTAAATGCTAAAGGTATATAGAGCAGTCCTGGTTTTCTTGTCTTGGTTTTCACTCACACATTAATATAACAAATGTTTATCTTATGCTTACCTGTCACTTTGTAAAGCACTGTAAGTAAGAAAGAACAAAACAGACTTGGTTCCTGCTCTCATAGATCACCACTCTCTGGATTTGTGGTTTTATGGGATTTCAACTTCTTTATCCATAATATGAAAGGCTTAGATCATATAATCTCGCAGGTTTCTTCCAATTTTAAAATTATGAAGACCCATAAGCAAAAGATACTTTGTAAGATTAAACATCTTTTTAAAATATTAAATATTAAAGGGGCATCTGGGTGGCTCAGTGGGTTAAAGCCTCTGCCTTCAGCTCAGGTCATGATCCCAGGGTCCTGGGATGGAACCCCACATTGGGCTCTCTGCTCAGCAGGGAGCCTGCTTCCCTTCCTCTCTCTCTGCCTGCCTCTCTGCCTACTTGTAATCTCTCTCTGTCAAACAAATAAATAAAATCTTAAAAAAAATTAAATATTAAGTATTTTTATTAAAAAGAGATGAACTGGGGCACCTGGGTGGATCAGTTGGTTGATCATCAGACTAGATCTCAGCTCAGGTCATGATCTCAGGGTTCTTGAGTTCATTATTGGGGCTTATGCTTAACTTAAAAAAAAAAGACATAAATTATTATGCATTATATATATTTATACATAAAATGCATACACATTTTTTCCCATTGGTAATATGTCATAAAAACATAACAGTCATAAAATGTTGGATTTTGGGGGGTAGAAAACAAATTGTCACTGATAATTAAGTATGGTAGTCAAAGAGGTTATCAAATACATCCTCTACATTTTTTAGATTTTGGATGAAAATACTGTCCTTGCCCCTTTCAGGAATCAGGAACTAGAATGATGTCAGAAGATATATGAATTTGTACATTGTATATATTTTTTGTCAGATGTGTGTAATCTTTCTACGTGTCAACATCATCATTAAGTTAAAGTTCCCCTTTTACTAATATGTATTTTACAAGTAGCACTGGGAATGTTTCCAATGAGAAATACGGATATAGTGGGGTCTGGTTGAATTAGTTATTAAATCACTTATTTTAAGTAGAAATTATGTATGCTATCATGTGTGCAATCTGAGGAAACTTCATAAATTTTCTTCAGACACTCATTTACAGAAGATACCTCTACCACAAACCCAGGAAAATGGTTAGAAATAGCCCCAAAGTTATGAGATTTTCTTTCACTGGTTAAACGTATAATGTAATGACACTTAATCCTTTTAAATCCTTTCGAGCACTTTAAAATAAAAAAGACGCAGTATTTTTCTAGCTATGTACTAATGCCGATTATCCCTGTTGTTTAAAAACCTTTAGAAAATTCCAATATATTAGAAATGAATAAAAAATATTCTATATTCTATGAGCAAGGAAAGATGTAGAAGTAAGGTCCAGAAATGGGATTTCTTGATAATTTGTTTGAGGGATATCTTTTGTGAGACCTATGTTTGCTTTTGATTGGATAATCTGGATACAACATATTCTCAGCGTAAGTGAGGTAAAAAGGGTAGAATAGAAAAGTAGAAAGGGTCAAATGGAAGAATTGCTTAAAACCAAATGAGATCAAGATAATAATTACTATGTTATCACTTAAATAGAACCCTTATTCTGTTATGAGAAATTATCTGACTGAATTTACGAAGTGATTATATGTTTATAGGGACATGAAACTGCTGTCTAGGCTCATTATCCCATCATGATTCCGTTAAATCATGCTCTCAGAGGAGAGTGATTTGTTGTATTTGTGAACAGGTGGCAGCTTCATCTACTCAGAGACCAATTATGTAAAGCAGCATGAAAAGAGCCAGGGTGCCAATGCTGGCAGAGAGAGAGAGAAAGAAAGAGAGAAAAGAGAGCAAATCTGTCAATGTTACAAAAGCAATACTGATTTGATTTTTGAACAAGGAAGTTGTTTTTTTTTCCCCCCTTAAGTGAAATAACTTAATAACTCCCCGAATGAATGAATGTCTATGATTGTAACAGCCATCAGAGTCCTTTGTAGTGATTCTATTAGTGCAGGTAGGATGAATGAAACTTACCCCCGTTATATATCCATGGTATTTTGCTTTAGGATATGCTGCTGGAAGTAATCTCAAAGAATGGATGACCCTTAAAAGACAGACTACCTGTTAAAATTTGAAAAATACTGACAGAGCAGTTTGCAACCACACGAATCCTGGCTTCAGGTAGCATCCTTCCTTTGGTTAAAACATTGCAGGTCAGAGCTATTATTTACATGCAAATGTATCCATTAAGTACAGATTTGCTTTTTGAATTAACCAGTCATCTCCTGGAAATGTTAGAGAGAAATTTCCTAGAGAAATGGGGGACAACCTTGATTAATTTGAAGAGAATGAAATGATCAGAGAAGTTTCTGGAGACTGCATTTCTAGCAACCAGGGGGACAGCATGAATGAATGTGACTCAAAGAATAAAGGTGTCAAGAGGAGGAAACAGAGCCAGCTGTTTGTCAAACAATGAGTAGGTCTACCCACAATTTTAAAAAAAGCCTTTCTCCATCCAATACTTCTTGGCAAAAGCCATTTATACCAAAGCTTGTAAGTTTTGGTGGGTGATGAATTTCTTTGATAGCTTAATGAAAATGTCCACAAGCCCAAAGTTAAGTTGAAGAAAAGCCATTATCCCTTAAGCCTGGAAATGACTTAGATGTTGATAAACAAGTTAAAAATGTAAACCTATTTAGACTATTGAACTTTAACTGGACTTTTTGTTTTTTGTATGGCAAAGCTTGCCTTCAGGGAGTGAAAACATTAATAATAATCAAAGCCACTGTATTTATTGCAAGCACTGGGAAATGATGAAGTCTCTTTGTTTCAAAATAAGTATTTGTTTTCAGTATATGTTTGAGATTCAAATTCTCTGCTAAATATATTGCTTTACTAGAATCAGCATCACTAGATATGGGCCAATCAGACACAAGCATGTAGGATATTTAAAATTTCTTGGGAACCATTTTGATTGAGCTCACCTTGGCTTTACAGTGCTGCTGTATATAATAATGAATTTTTTAGGTTTGGAAAAAGTTGAATTTCTAATTTCCTTGCAAAATGACAATTTCAAGTCTCTTTGATGGAAGGTAGTTTCTTTTGGCATTTGGGAATGTGATACATCTAAAAATGAGAGTAAATAATCAGCTATATTTCTCTGAATACATAAATTGCCTGAAAGGTCTTCAGTGTAATTTGCATTAACTGAATGTTTTGTGTTAGTTTTGGTATTGACTAGATCATTAATGTCTTATGTGAAGTTAAGCTTCCTAATAAGCAATTAGTAAAGTTCCTTTACTGTACAGATGTTCACATGTAATTTAGATTATAGCCTTCATTCATGTTTAAATTGTATCTCTTTGAATGAATCAAAATTTCCATCTATATTTAGCTTAGATTTAGATAAATTTTCTTAACCTCCATGGTCTTACATTTGCATCTGCTTTTCTGAGGAGCTTAGCTGAGTCTCCGGTTTAGTTATTTCCACATAATTTGGGATAAAGATTTTTTAGAGATATAGCAGAAGAAATCTACAGAGTTGAGAATTTCTATGGGCATAGGATATTTCTCAGTTGTTACAAGCCAGATCATTCAGATATGAATTACTAAAATGGTCCTTTTAATTTGTCTGCAAGATTAGTTGGAGAGGAAATCAAGCTGCAAACCTTTCAGGTTTTCAATACTTCTTAATTCAGAATTATTTGTGAATTTGATTAATAGGCTGCCTACCTTTTTAGCTAAATTTAAATAAAATCAGACAAGTCTGATCCCTCTGGCAACACATAAGCATCCTTTCATGTTTCATTACCAACCCCAAAGTCCTTCAATCTGGTTCTATCCCATCATTGATGATCTAGACAATTTGCCTTCATTTTCTTTTAAGTCTCTTTATCTTTCTATTAAATTCCATTTCAAATAATTAAATTTTAGTTACTTTATATCTGCCAGTTTTCCGTCTACCAGTTTGTTAATATGTGGACCGTTCCTTTGAATTCTATCCACAGTAGAAAACTATTCTAGATGTGGGGGGGGGGGGGGCAAAAAACACCTGTCAGAAATATTTTGTGTGGATAAGAGCAGAGCAAAAGACTCATGCTCTTGTAGAATATTTTTTAAAGTGATTGTGAATGTTAGTATTTTTTCAAAATATTTTATATTTCTGTAAACTGCTAACTTTTCTTTTGCACATTAATGTGTGGGAAGGAAACTAATTACAAAGGAAAAGGAGGAGGGAAAATCTTATAGGTACAGATATCTTTCCTGACTTTCCTTTCCAGACTCTGTCTGATCCACTGAACTAGTTTATGTCTCCTGAAGTATATTCAAGGTTCCTACACAGCTTGGCTCAGATTTCGAGCTGAATTCTGTGGTGGGCACAAATGTTGAAATTTAACCTTTTTTTAATGCAGAAATTTAATTTTAATGCAGAAATGTAACCCTTTTTTAAATACAGAAAATGGTAATAGGCTTTATTAATAAATGAAAGATTTTACTATGCTTTTCACACTCTTTCAGGATGATAAGGCAGTATTTCATATGTTAATGTTGTTTATCTCCTCAAGTAAAATTTATACATTTGCAAGTGACATTTTCCTATCATTCCCTAAATGAAGAAGATTTCCTTCCTAATATCATGATTCCTTTAACCTATAAGAATTAATTGAATGAACAGCCTGTGAGGGACTTTATTACTTTTTACACACAAGTAGAATTAAAAAATACATAAATGACAGGATTTTTTATCAGGAATAAAAGACAATTTCCATCTAAGAAAACAATAATTTGAAAAATCCCAGTTATCAAAGAACCTAGAATCTAATCAGTCATGAACTAAACATATCAATGTCTACAAATGCAGTGACTAAATCTATCTAGAAAGCATATAGTATTTCAAGTGACATTATCTTATATTAAAATATTATGTTAAAGCAACATTCTTGATGACATCTAAGATCTCTCAGCACACCATGATTTCATAAAGACAGGGATTGTAGCTCACTTTCTTAGTCAGTCTAATCTGTAAGCTGCCTTCTGAGCTGAACAGGGTAACTGAGCTCCATTATCAGCTCATGTCTCATAATTATTTATATCTATCATATGGGAGAGCACATCTTCCCAATATCTTAGTTTCCATAATTTATTTCTAGCCTCCCTCTCCAACTTTTCATTTTTCTTTTCCAGAGCAGCAAAAATGTCTAGTATTGGGATATGTATTTATGTATGTACTTATGTATGTATTTGATTACACACAGCACTTTAAAATGACTCTACCTCAATGTTTTTTTGTGTGTATATATTTCTCACCCATTTTCTCAATGGATACCTAAACCTTTCATGAAAGACAAAAACTGATTTAAGAACTTACTATTTACTGCACACTAGAATCTATCTCATAACGAAAGTCACTTTCAGTTCATTTAAATGAGACAATTCCTTTACTCAGTCTGGAGAGGATATACTATCACGGAAGGCAGCCAACTGATTCTGCCAGAGAATTCTGTCTCCACAGTCACTGGAAATTTCTCACATAGAGAGAGTAGTATCCCTGCTGAGGTCAATGATGACCCTGCTTAAAAAAAAAAGCTATTAATGATTAGTCAGATTTGGAATAGATCAAGCTGTTTACAAAGTGTCCTACTAATATATCTTCCATGAGTATAATTGGGAAGGAAGTTACGCAGGCTAATAGAAGTTTCCAGGATTTCCCTGTTCTCTTTGTTTGGCATTTACCTCCATATTTATTTTTCTTTAGTTGTTCTGACACCTGCTTACGTTTCTTTTTAAACTTATTTTTAAATCCTGTTAAAAAAAATTAGGTTGTTACCTTTGCATCTAATTTTCATTTTTCACTTCTCTATATCAAAGTTAAACAAATTATAATTCACTGTATTTGTGAAGTTCTTTTATATTCCATTATCAACCTAGGAATCATCTTCATACTATCTTCTGCAGTTCAAGATTGTTTATATTCCTTAACTTACACATTCTGCCCCTTTCTAGTCCCAAATAATTATATATATGTATATTTTAAAATTGTTTACAACATAACTACCTATCCTTTATTATTATCACATTAATATCAATAATTTATATTTCTGGAACATTTGATAGGTATAATGCTAAATGCTTTGCATTACTTCACGCAATCTTAACAACAACCATCTCATTTGGGTACCACTTTAAAGATGAGGACATTGAGGCACACAGCAAAATTCATCCACCCCACATTTTCAGTTACTCTCCAATTCACCTATTCATTGGCTCGCTTTATGCCAAAGCTTTCTTTTAAACAATGACCCTTAACCTCTGCAGCTGTCTGGAGCTCCTTTTCCTTTGCTGGCTCCCCTCTATCTTTTTCCTGCACTGGCTCTTCCTGACATGATTCTGTAGTTAGGCTAAGTTCCTTCCCAATCGCCTTTCCATTTCAATCGCGAGTTCTTTTTCACCTCATAAATCCCTAGGCATTATCTGAGAGTCAGCAGTAAATCTGGGAGTACACAAGTCCCTGTTTACAGGTGTGCTCTTAGATGGCAAGATAACTAGGAGCTGGGAAATTCGTCATAATGAATGTTTCTGTCAGTAGAGGGCAGGAAAGCATACTGCCTCTGTCATGTGGATTAGAGTTGATTTTAACTGTTTAGACTTCTTGCTGGAACACATGATGGCAAAAATAATAACTCAGCATTTGATTCATCTTCTTGGGAAGCCAGAGTTTTATTCCACTGAAAATGTTTGTTATATATAAGTCTTCTCTGTTGTTTGGTAAAGGGTGGAAATAGGGTGAAGAGAGGGGAAGTACATTCACTTTGTTGTCTTACCCTTCCTCCAAACCTGGTGTGAAATTCCACTTGGCATACTTTCTAAAATCTGGCCTGAGTAGTACACACAATGATACACAGTGTATACAGGAAGCAAAATTCAACAGAGCACCTTTGGCTACCACCCATGCTTATACAAAAGAGGAAATGGGCCATTATCCCACTCTCTACTTGCTGAACTTTGGCTACCATTGCTGTGAGGACAATATTTATTCTCATCTCACTTCATTGAAACTACTGTATTGTTTTCAAGTCACAGTATGAGGCAGCAGGACGAAAACCCAAGCAAAACAAAACCTTACCTACCACAGCCAAACAGCTACTAAGTCTAAAAGAAAATAACTTTACAAAACTAGATATACAAAAATGTTTGTGGTATTTAGATATAAGGTAGTTTTTAAGATGGCAGTGATAAACCGCTAAGACTTACTTCCTTGAGGGCATTTATACATTCTCAAATCAGAGAATCTGTAAGTGGGAAGGACATTGGGAGTTGTCTGATTTAGAATCAATTTATTGATTTTACAGATGTTCAGAATAGAAGTGTACAGAAATTCAGAATCTAAGAGAATAAATCCATTGCCCCATATTACATAGCTAGTTAGGGAGAGAATCAAGCTGTGGACGAGGACCCCTGGATTTTCTGAGTAATGTGTACTACGTGCTTACATATTGTTCATAGATTTGCTTATAATCAACTTTTGCTTATCCACATGTAACATATCCTATTTATAAACTTTCTACCACAAACATGTAATCAATCTTCTGCTAGTTTTCTTTACAATGGGGCACACATCATGCCACCCCCAACTTTATTTATAGTGATATTATTCCATTGTAACTAAATACTATCATTATACTCCTTCAACAGAACTACAAAGGGATTTTATTCTGTCTGGAGGAAACTGGGGAAGCCCTCACAGAGAGCATTTAGCTCAGGATTCAAGAAGAGAGGAAGTTTACCAGAATGAGAAAGAGGGAAACATTGACTGAGTCAGCAGTTTGTGTGCTTAGCACCTAGGACAATGCCTGGTCATTGTAGGTGTTAATTGGAAAAAGGCAGGGTTGTAAAAATTTACCTCACTGGAGGGAGGGAGAAAGGAAGAAAGAAGGAGGAGAGACAGAGAAATAGAAACAAATAAGAGGGAGAGACAGGGAAGGGGAGAGGAAAGGAAAGAGGAGAGGAAGGAAGAAGGGAGGAGGAAGAGAAAGAGGAGGAAGAGGGCAAAGAAAAGAAGGGAGAAATTAATTCTAACAGAATCACAGTGAAAAATTGGTTTCATTTGTTAGTATATTTCTGCATTATGAAACATTTAATGAGTCATTGAAGTGAGACATGATAGGCCCTTTGAGGCTAGAAGAAACTGGTATAACAATATATTAAAAATAGGTGTAATTACACTGCATTAAAAAAGGAGAAAAAATAGTATAAGCAAAACAGAGCCTTAGAGGCATCTGATTTTTAATTTATGTGATGGAATCAGTCCCAGAAATGAGCTATTACAAAAACTAGTATTTGAGAGACATCTCCTTTCTGCTTATTAATACAATATTATAAAACGAAGCACTGTAACTCTGTGATCAAATCAGTGTTATTTAAATTCCCATTTAACCAAAAAGCCTGAATCATTTTGAGTCACAAATGTAGCTCACATCTAGGATTAGGAGGCAGAAACCCTTATTCACATACTTAATGATCATTTTGTTGAGTCAGAACTGTAGTATCTCACTTCACAGTGGACTGGGAATAGCAAACAGTGTTTTCATGGGTTTGTACAATATGACACAGCAGAGAGAACTTTTGAGATCCCTCAGAATGGATTCTAATAGAAGCTTTTTAAACTCAAAACACTGTAATCCTAACTTTCTCTATAAGTCTTAATTTATTTATCCATAAAATGGAGATTATAATGTTTATAAGTTTCTTTTTTGAGAATTAAATCAAAATGGATATGGAAAGCATCTAACACAATGCCTGGTATACATAGGCTATGTTCAAGTGTAAGTTCCCTTTCCTCTTGTCTGCCTAATCTAAGACCCGATATTTGCTTTTTATCCCTTGGAAGGAAAAAACAAAACAAAACAAGGAATTCGAAAGATAGGAAATTGAGTTATCTAGTAAATTTGGGCTGGAGAAATATACTTCAATATTTAAGGTAATTTAAATTTTTTTTTCCCTAGTGCCAGAAAATTCACTGCATAATATACAATTAACTTGTTGCTAAATAAATGCTTAGATTTTTTCTCCAGACAATTCTGAAATTATTTGACACTGATGCAGTCTTCTTTGTAAATGAGACATTTTGTCCCTGGATTAATCCACCTAATTAGGGTAAGCAACTAGAAGGTGAAGGGAAAACAAATAAAAGTAAAAAGACAAAGCAAATGATAACTCCAATGCCTGATCTTACCTCCGTTTCTAAAAAAAAAAAAAAAAAAAAATTCTATATATACATGCCTATGTTGGCTTATTGTTGATTCTTTGTAAAATCTTGATCACAAAGCACTAAAAATAGATTCAGATCCTATTTATGAAGTTTCCCTTTAAAGCAGACATTTCAAAAAATTAAATAAATAAATTAGTACATAAATAAACAAACAAATAAATGGACATTTCACAAAATTTTGACTCCTCCCCTATCTCTAGTCCCCAAAAGAACAGTAAGAAAAAAAAGAGGAGCCAATTCTGCTATTATTTTCCTAAGATTTATTTTATTTTTCACTATTAATTCAGGCTAGATGAATTAAATGGATTGTCAGGAGGTTAATGTCGCACAAGGATGCCCTCAATCTCAGAACACCTCCCAACAGTTAAAAAAGAAGTATCCTCGTGGAGGGTGACATTTTAGCTCTCTTGAGGTGTTTTTATTCTAAATTCAATTATCCCTAGGGCAGAAAGAGAGTATTAAATTTCTCTCTACAGCAGACCATGTAATGCTAGATGTTTTATTGATAATGTTGTAGAGTTTCTGGTTAGTTACCATTTTAAGAGGAACTAAACTCAAACTATGGATGTCCATTGTCTCAAGTTTCCCATAACAATCAAACCTCTTTTTTTATTTATGTACAAGTTTATAATTAAAAATCAATTATGGTAACAATATTCATACTGAAAATGCTATTAAAAGAACAGTTTTTTCCTCTGTATTTTTTCAAGTGTGACTCATAGTGGATGAAATGATTTTATAAATCATTTCAAGAAAGAAAATGCTTTGGTTTTGGCTGAGTAAACTACATTTTAACAAACCAAGTTGGGAAACAAGAGTCACAAGAAATATTACTGTATTAAGAATGGAAGTTAGTATTGAAAGGATATGTAGAAGCAACTCATAGTGTATGTTTTGCATTATGGTTTGTTTTATCCTAATATCTTCAGAACTACTTAGATATACAAATATACCCTCTTCCTTATCCCATCTGCCGTACTGTGAACCAGGAACAAACACCTTCTCAGCTAAAATTAAATAATTCACGGACTATTGCATTTTTTTCTCACAGAACCAACATCCCTCTATGATGGGCCAACTCCTCTCCCACATGATGTGTGTGCCACCAACAGTGTGCATACTATCCTCCAGGACATTCTGTATCCTTGGAGCTCCCTTACCCAGAGCTGCATTGTTCAGGATTATGCAAAAAACAGATAGTGCTGTGCTAGGAGCAAAGCAAAATATAGGTACCTTTTTTTTTTTTTTTTTTTTTTTTTTTAATTTGCTCCTTGCTATTTTCAAAAAAAAAAAAAATCAAAAATTCATCTTTAGAAACTTAAAAACTTTAATGAATATACTTACAATTTATTTCTTGTTTAGTGTTAATATTTAGTATTTTAGCTCTTTATCCTACCCTTCCCCTGCCCTTGAATGCCAGAGAAACACTTATCCTGTTACTTCAACCTCAAGTTCTTCCCTGTTGAGAATGTCCCATCTTTTTGTGTAAACCCCATTGGATTCCCTTCCTATGTGCCTTCTTGCCTTCCATTATTGCCTCTCCCCGCTTTTCTTGGATTTACACTGTATTATAGCTAAGTAAAATAGAAGGGTTTAATTGTATTAGATACTAATTTATACTAATTATACACACATTGCTTGAAAAACACTTTCCTTCAGGTTTAGACAGTTTGGAACATTTCTCAATAAAACTTAAACAATTGTCTAAATGTCAGATTTTAACTTCTGTACATCCTTTTTTATCTAATGTGAAAGATATCACGCATGTTTTCTGACTTGTGTCTGGACCTCTGAATAAAACCATGTTTGACTCTGCACTTTAATTAATGGAGTTCATTTTCCGGCCAGGTCTCTATTGGCAGCAGAGGATGGATCAGAGCCAAATTTCTGAGGTTGGTTGCTCACTGAGTAGCCTAAACACACATGCACACACATAGTCACAGCATCAACAATGGAAGCTTAAGGTGGTCCTTCTGGAACAGCTTCATTGTAAATGGAAATTTCTTCTCTCCTCTTCAAAACTTCCACTTCATTTTTTTTTTTTTTTTAAGATTTTATTTAGTTAGTTGAAGAAGAGAGAGCACAAGAAAAGGGGGGTGGAGTGGCAGGCAGAGGGAGAGGAGAAGCAGGCTCCCTGCCAAGCAGAGAGTCCAACACAAGACCTGAACCCAGGTCCCTGGGATCATGTCCTGAGCTGCAGACAGAAACTTAGCCGACTGAGCCACCCAGGAGCCCCCAAAACTTCTATTTTATATTATATTTAGGCATAAAAACTTGCTTACTTTGTCTTGAGCTTCCATGCCCAATTACAAGATACTGACAACTCTCAGTGCATCTTCTCTCACTTTTCCAGATATTTAAAGATAAATAGTTCTGGACTATAAATTAATTTAAAGCCACCTAAAATGGGAAACATGGAAAATATATGATGGTGGTAAAGACTACAGTCTCTGGAATGGACAAGATTAGATCTGTATGACTAGGACAAATGCTCAACCTAGGACTATTTCTTGTTTGGAAAACAGGAAAATTTTAGTACCCACCTAATGGTTACTGTTGTATAGATTAAATGAGATCTAGTATAGTGTCTAAATGGTAGCTATTACCATCATTTAAATTATTGGAATTTTCTCTACAGTGACAACTAAGGCTATAATTAAGTGTGATCTGTTTTAACTTGGTTAAAAGTGATAACAGTCTCATCTGACTTGGGGATATTTTGGCTTGCAAAAGCTCTGAAATATTTATAGCAGCTAAGGGAAATTCTATCCAGGCTTTATAGTAAATGGGAGTATAGCTCAATATGTCTCTGACAGATACCATACCCTGGGATTCTTTTTTTTTCTAAGTTTGAAAAAGACTATGTTCTGTCTAGGAATAAAAATATTTAAGTATTATTTTACAAGGTGAAATATTTTTAGCAGGAACAAAAGTATTGGAAAGATTACAAATAAATGCAAGGCTTTACTAGATAATATTATTTTGAATTAGATATTATAATATCTAATTACATTATATTGTATCTATTATATTTAAAGATATTATAGGCCCTTGGGGAAAACGTCTTATATAAACTTATGGAATAATATTTCTGTAGCAACATAGGCACATAAGCAAACTTGCAGCTCCAAAAGCTGCCAAAGACACTAAATTTAAGTAACCTGTTTGCAGTTAGAATGGCACAGAAGACCGGTGCTTGCAAGAGCTCAATATAGTCTTTTGCATAAAACTTTGAAATTGAAACAATCTACCAACAGGTGAAAGTATTAAAATATATATGGAGACTTCTGAGATAACACAATTTTATTGATTTCTCTTCCCTAGGGAACACTCTAAATGATCAGATGGAATAAATGCTTTGAAAATTGCTTTCTCATGAAGGCAAAGGTCTGAGACTTAGTCTTCCTTATTTATACTCAGCCTGTATATAAAAATACTTCTGTCTCTGGAGTGTCTAATTTGGGGTTTTGGAACAGCAAAAATATCATATCACTTGATTATAAAATGATAAAAATAACTTGTTCTATTTTAAGAACATGTGGTAGAACAAAAAAGAGAAGGAGCTGACTGTAAGTTTATCTTAGATTTCAGTATTTAAGCATTCTCAAAATGTAACAAAAAATTATTTATTTAGAAGTCCCAAGCAACAGAATTTTCTTCTAAAATATTTCTTCTTTGGGGCACTTGTGTGGCTCAGTGGGTTAATCCTCTGCCTTCAGCTCAGGTCATGGTCCCAGGGTCCTGGGATCAAGCCCCACATCAGACTCTCTGCTCAGCAGGGAGCCTGCTTCCCCCTCTCTCTCTCTACCTGCTTCTCTGCCTACTTGTGATCTCTCTCTCTGTGTCAAATAAATAAATAAAAACTTAAAAAAAAATAAAAAAAAATACTTCTTCTTCCCTGATTTCTTACCTGTCAGCCAGAGTTCTAAAACATAAATACAATCAAGAAAAGAGGTATATTAAAATTGTATTCAAATTACAGGACTACTAAGAATTACAAATTCTATCTTCCATAACTTCAGTTTAATCTCTCTCCTTATTTATTTATTTTTTATTTATTTATTTGAGAAAGACAGAAGGAGAGAGAACAGAGTGGAGATGCAGAGGGAGAGGGAGAGAGAGTCTTAAGCAGACTCCTTGCTGAACATGGATACTGACACCCAGTTCTATTTCACAACCCTGAGATCATGACCTGAGTCAAAACCAAGTTAGGTGCTTAACAGACAGCACCATCCAGGTTCCCCCAACTCAATGCCTCTTTGAGAAATTACACATCCTATATACTATATAATCTAAATAGCACATCGATATGTAAACTATTAACTCAGGGATGGTCATTTACAAAAAGCAATAAAAAATAAAACAAATAAAGCACTAGGTTTTATCAAAAATTAGTAAATACAAAGTCAAAATTTTCAACCTAAAGAGAAATGCACTTAAAAAAACCCTTTTGATCAATAAAACATGCTCTCATGAATTACCGCCACTACTATTTAATGTTTTTTATTCTAGTAAATGAGATTTTTAAACAATGTATATTTTTTCTTAAGAATAAGTCATAGAGGTACTTGTCAAATCATTCATACCAGTAATCTAGGTCAGACTGATAACCTCTAATAAAACAGTAACAATTCAAGACCATAGGCTAAAAGAAATGGCATTTAACATTTGCTAAAGCTTGACATTTTGCCACAGATACTAAGATTAAAAAGTATTTATAAATTAATTGCTTTTCTTTCCAATAGCATCAGAAATTTGTACTCTGTGTTGTCACCTCCATTTGAGCTTTAGGCTTCAAGCCCATTTAAAAAAAAAAAAGGTAATTCAAGTTTTCCTGTTGCAAGATGATCTATCCTAAACAATATTAGATAAAGAGCAATTGAAAAAATGGTGTGATTGAAGGTGGGAAGAGTGAGCATAACTGGTACAAAAGATTTTTCAAGTGTCAGAGTCTGTGATACCTCTCATTTGCTTCTCATGCCTGTCCTGGGTCTGCTTTATGAATGGTTTGTTATCACTGGCTGTGTCCATAGGATAAACTCAGTATGTTCAAGTTATCCACGGCCAAATATACAAGAGGATTTTATTTCCGGGGCCAAATATGCTCTAGGGTTTTATCTGTTGGCTTAAATCATTTGTGGGTTTTGACTACTTGAGGAAAAAAAAATAAAGAAATGAATTCAATATGCTTTGCACAGCCTTCTTTTTTTTTTTTTTTTTAAAGGGGTCTACATTTATTTGGATACTGTTTTGTTAACAGATCTTCTTAGACCAAAATGAAACCATTGATCTCAGAACAAAAATATCCTCTTGAAAACTCTAGAGGAGTTAGGGAAGTTAGTGAAAATTACCTGAAGAATAAGTGCTGTCTTCTCTATGTCAACCATACAAGTCTTCTTGACAAGTCTTTTTGGAACACACACACACACACACACACACACACACACACTGATATGAGCATACACTAGCATATACACTTTCAAATCTACATGGATGAGTAGCCATGTGAATCTGTCTGTTCTCTTTTCTGTAACACAAAAAAAATGTCTGCTTTCTTATAAGGAAAGAAAAGTTAGTGTTGCTATTATTCCTTAAAAGGCCTATAAATTAGGGCACTTGGGTGGCTCAGTCATTAAGCATCTGCCTTCAGCTCAGGTCATGATCCTGGAGTCCCAGGATTGAGTCCAACACTGGGACTCTGAGAAGCATCTGCCTCTCCCTCTGACCCTCATCCCACTTGTGCTCACTCTCTCTCAAATAAATAAATATTACCAAAAAAAAAAAGACCTATAAATTATATAGGTTATATAACAGAATGAATTAAGAAAGAAGTATACTTGACATTCTTCTTTCAACTACTCAGCCAAATGTAGTGTGAGATGCCAGAGCTTAGAGTCATATGGTGTAGATTCATGATCAGTTAATATTTATTGCATGCCTACCAAATATGTGGTATTATTATGAATTATTTTTCTCCAGGTTGTAATTCCTAAAGATGACACTTAAGAATTTAATAAACAATTACAAAAAAGAAACTAAATAATATTCACTCAAAAAATCTTAATTAGTGATGAGTCTTGAGAAAACCTTTTGCCAGAAAAATTTCAATTAATTTAGAATTGAAATCCCTTACACTTTTTCAAAAATTGCCAATGTTTTTAAATCAATTTATACATCTCTATTTTTTCAAGTACAAATAAAAGATTTAGTTTTGAAAATAGGCTTCTATTATGCCAAAACTTCCTCTATTAGGGTCTTTGTGTCTCTCTCTGTCTCTCTTTACACATACATACATCTACTTACAATGAATTAGTCCCTGTCTTTAACAAGGTTAGACGCTCCTGGCTTCAAATTTGTCAGTTTTGGAGCAATCATTCGGATCCATTCTTCCAACAGATAGTCAGTTTTCGTTACCAGAAAAACAGTGTATTTCTATCATAATCTAAAAAAATTCATAAATTGTGAAGATGAATTGGAATTTGCTATTAGATATTCATATTAATTAGACAGAAAGCTTTTTCTTAGCAAGAACTTAGCCATGTATATGGAAGTTGAGTACAGTAATTTGAAGAGGTCCCAGCTCTTCAAAATGAATTAAATGAAACTTAAAAACAGAGAGAAAACAACAATTTACCTGATTGAAAATTCTTGTGCTTTTTTCTTACATAGAAGAAAATAGGTTTTTCTGTGTTTATTAAAGTAAAACAAAAATGCTTTTTTTGTATCAGGCTCTAAGTTACACCAAATTTTGAGACACTATTTTTTAAAATACATAAATACACAGAAAAATGCTGTATCAGTATACATATGAATATTATGTGCAATACAATTATTATTAAAAATGTTGGTATGCATATTGATATAATCAGGTCAACATGATGAGAAAAATTCCTACTTCTTTAAAATGTCAGAGTTGTTTTTCAACCTTTTCTTACCAGCCTATAGAGCAAGACATTATTCAGTATATTTGCAGCAGATTTATATGTTGCTGATAAACATATGGAATACATACAACAAATGACTGTCTAACTATCTAGAAAATTTAGGCTCAAAGTGCCTTGCTTGGAGGAACATTCTGGAAACAGTGTCACCTTCTTAGCTCTCAGTTCTTGGCATCTGTCTCCCCTAAGCTAACCAAGGACCTGTCCTCAACGGCTCTGGATAATCAGGAGCCATTGGAGTCTTTCAGAGAACACCAGGAAAGAAAAAAATGAAGCCAGTTCTTCTCTCAGTGACCTTTTGAGAGCCTGGGGTCCACTGATGGGAGTGGGAAGGTAGGAGCACAAGGGTAAATCCTGGGAGAAACTACAGCTGTGAGTCGCAGGAATTTAAGACAGAGGCCAATATTGGCCATTCCCAAGTATGTCAGGATTTCCAAGAAGACCGTATGGATATACAAGGGAAATCCAAAGCTGAAGTCATAATAATTATGATATTAATGAAATTATCAAGATAGCTATATAGTTCCTACTCTAGAATCTCTTAAATAGTGTTGTAATCTTGTCTTAGTTTTTTTTGTGTTTTATTTAATCTTGACACTTAGCCAGGTTAGGGTCTGCCCTTTCATATTAGTGTTCATCTTCATAATTGAGTTTAGAGTTTTAAAAATGTTATGAGAGTTAAAGGACACTGAAAGTGGTGCAGAGCAATATCAGGCAAACAATCTCACAAAACACCACACTTTGGAGACGTCAAGGCATTTGTCTGATGTCTTATTTTCTGAGCCAAAAAATGAAGGTAATGTGATAGGCCATTCAATGGCTTAGTTTTGCTTGTTCATTTTTAACCTTCATGTTTATCCTCTGTGAATTTAGGGAGGTTGAGTCTCATTATCTCCTTGAGATGTGAAGTTCTGCAAACCTATCTCCTCACATTATCTCTAATTTTCATTTACTCATATAGTTTCTGATGTTTGACATGATTGTTTGCTATGGCTTGATAAAAAGTTGATATTTTGCGTTGAATACAATTTTGACTCTAAGACATTTAATTTTTTTTATGTTTCAAATTGAACTCTGAAAATCACATAGGTCTCCTATTGAGTTTTTGTGTTAACATGGTGCCCCGCAAATGAAACATTTTGATCATGAATTTTCTTCATATGAAAAATTATACATATATTTGTTTCTTATCTAAAGATGTCTTATACCAAGAATATTATTATACTTTAACACTCTAACTGGATTCATTTTCTCTGTCATAAACTTTTATCTTTTAGTTCAAAGGCCTTTTCTTTTTCCTCTTAAATCATCTCTTGCTTTGTGAGCTGCCGTGGTGGTTAGGTTGGAAGAGCCATTCAGATACGAATGTGGTTAAAGCCCTTTTTTCTTTCTCTCCCTTTCCCACATGCACACAGCCACGTACAGCCACAAACAACACACACACCACTTACTGTGTACACACTCATATACCACACACACACCACACATCACGTACACATGGACTTAGAAACACTGTTAATCTGTAGCAATCCTGGGGAATTCTAGGTAGAAGAGTCTTTGGACTTCCCAAAGGAAAGTACATTCTTCATTAAAGAACATTAGTGCCAAGACGTTTTTGACTCCTAAAATGTGCACCACGGTCATATAGGAAGAAAAAAGATGCTCCTTTGCCAGAGCTCATTTAGCAAATTAGTACTATAATTATTATCAACCATCATATAATATCCAGCAACAATAGAGATATCATTTTTTTCTCTCATATTGTTAGAACAATGTGTAATTGCATATGGCTCTGTGAATTATTCTTTATGATCAATTTTGATCATCTCCAAACCACAAGTTAAATAATTCAAGATTATAAGCTCACATAATATGCTACAGTAAAAATTAATATATTACTAATTTTTAAATATTCCTGACACAGAGGCTGATGTAAATGAGCTATTTTTACTGTTCTGCCAACTGTCTGAAGACTCTGGCCAATGTTTGAAAGCTCTTTCAACTCAGAACTCCCTCAGATGTTCTTTTATGATAAGGAAAAAAGGAGAAAGCAGAACAGCTTTGTGTTCTTTGGTAATGAAGGAAGGTCAGAAACCACAGCATGTAGATTTTTGGAAACTAGTCAGAACTTTCTAGAGAGAAAAGATAAAGATTATTAGCAACATTGACCTTGGAATCCCATGTAACCATTCCTGAGGCTAAATTGAAACATTTGTAGAACAAATAACATGTTGACCCTCAAAATAACCTCATTGTGACTACGAACAATAATGGAACAGCTAGGTAGAGGTGACAAGAGATTCAGTTTTAAATTACAGAAGCAACATCCGACTCACACAGCAAACTCTAAACAGGGTTTCATCCATATTTTATCTTTTGTGTATACTATCTTTTTTGTATAGGAGGATTGTAAATACTATATTTTTATTGCAAAATTGCTATAGTAAACATATCAGTTACCATCTAAAGTGAGATACTTTCGAGAGTGACAGGGATAGTACTATACTGGAGCAATAGGAATAAACTGGGACTAACTGGGAGAAACAAGGACTCATGGTCACCCATAAGAACACACTTGTGGTAGAGAAAAGATTTTATTATCACAGGATATGCATTCATATATATCACACAGAACCTCACTAGTAGCTTCTAATTATTTGAGGCAATCTCAAAATAAACCAGTTCAACTGAGATTTGTTGCCAGGAGGAAAAATGAGTATTACTCAAATTTTAACCAAACACTTTAAGAATTTTGTTTAATAGACAATGAAAATACGGTTTAGTAAGTATCAGAAATGAAGTCTCATGTATGAATTGCAAATATGATATGAAACGTTGGTCTAAGAATAGGTCTATCAGTGAAATATTCCTAGGATGTGGTTTTTGCTTTAAGTACCAACAGAACATTATGGAAATTTCTATAAAATACATGGATCATCACACAAAAATTCCATTATGTTTCTATTTTGTGAAAGGATGTTTATAATTAACATCTCTCCCAAAGACTGAAGTAGTTACAACCAAAAATACTGAAAAATTCTTTAAGAAAAAATAAGTCTGGGTTGAAAATAGTTTTACAATATACATAAACACAAAGGATTGGGCTAAATTTAGTAATTTCCCCAGTTACCCAAGTGAATTTTTAAAGCTGCTTTTACATAAAAATGTTATGTTTCACTAAAATGTAAAATTTCCCCAAAGGTAGCTTATTTGATCTGGGACAACTAGTTAATACACACATTTACTTTGAGTTTTAATTAAATTAATGGACTTAAAAAGCTGAACCAGTTGTAGGTAGTGGCACAATCTGGCGCTATTTGGATATTCCAAATCCAAAATCCATCTGTAGGTATCATGGATGTATGAGGAACACTGAAATCACATGGAGGTGTCCTACCGTGGTGGAACTAGTCCTGAGCAACTGCCAGTTCGTGGTCAAGCCTTTCTGGACTTCAGTTTTCCTAACGTATAGAAATGAAAACAATGGGTCTTTTCCAGCTCTGACACTGGACACTTGTGTCCTAGTGATTCACACCACCAAAACCATTTTGTTGTCATTTGGCCATTAATCTTTAGAAGATTATCCTCTTGGCATCGTAAGTATTTATGTATCAGAGAATGGCTTTCATTGAGATGTGTGATAAAATAATTATATTTGGGGCACCTGGGTGGTTCAGTCATTAAGCGTCTGCCTTAGGCTCACGTCACGATCCGGGGGTCCTGGGATGGAGCCCCACATTGGGCTTCCTGCTTGGTGGGAAGCCTGCTTCTCCTTCTCCCACTCCCCCTGCTTGTGTTCCTGCTCTTGCTCTCTCTCTCTCTGTCAAATAAATAAATAAAATCTTAAAAAAAAGAAAAGAAAAATTAACTGTAATTAAATGAGTAACGTAGGAAAGATTTTGGGTTGGATTTGGTTTTGGTTTGGACTAGGGACACAGGGGTTGGCCAAGCACATCAGTGTCTTCTGAGGCTCCCTGCTGCTCTCCTGGCTGTCAGTGATGCAGTCCTCCAGCCCCCAGGGAGTGGCTCTCCACACCATCCAGGCTTGGACTGTTCCAGGGAAATGTGGCTTCCTGCCCAAACTGGATGGGACACACCTTGGGGGAGGAGTGTGGGCGGGAGGAGGGGCAGGGAGGGGGAAGGTTATTTCCAAAGTTAATTCCTCAGCAATTAAAAGGGACTCATCTCTCTGGCCACACCTAAGGAAAGAAAACAAAAACAAAAACAAAACAAACAAACAAACAAAAAAACCCCAAAACCCCAACAAAACTTGACCTGTAAGGAGTGTGTCTTTCTAACAGTTTCCCTCTAAACGTCTTCATGTTGGCCATCAGTTGCACATAGTGGCATTCTCTAAGTACTGTGTTTCAGCTGCATTTTTATTTCACTTTTACATGAGAAAATAATCAAAGTTGGTTCATAAGGATTCAATTTCTGGAGAGATATGGAGGAAATTTCTGATTTTTTTTTCCCTTAAGATAGCTGCCAGCTACAAGCAAGATTCCATATGTTGTGTGGTATTTAAAGAGAAACTGCTCTTGATTTTTTTCACACCTGAACTACCTTATTTCAGATGTTCCAGAGAAAGTCTACCTAAAAAGAAGTTGTAAAACAGATTATAAAATTATTTTGGCATCATTTACTGAAGAAAAAAATGAGTAGTATTTACTAACATTATCATACTATTGCATGTAAAAAAAAAGGAAGCTAGTAACTTTGCTAGTTATTAGAGTACCATTTAAAGCAACTGAGTAGGGGCGCCTAGGGGGCTCAGTTGATTAAGCACCGGGTTAAGCATCCAATTCTTCTTTTGGGCTCAGTCTGTGATGGTAGGGTCTGAGATGGAGCCCCTCCCCTCCAGGCTGGGCAAGGAGCCTGCTTAAGATTCTCTCTCCCCGGGGCGCCTGGATGGCTCGTTGGGTTAAAGTCACTGCCTTCGGCTCAGGTCATGATATCAGGGTCCTGGGATCAAGCCCTGCATCAGGCTCTCTGCTTAGCAGAGAGCCTGCTTCCCCCTCTCTCTCTGCCTGCCTCTCTGCCTACTTGTGATCTCTCTCTCTGTGTCAAATAAATAAACAAAAATCTTAAAAAAAAAAAAAAAAAGATTCTTTCTCCCCCACCCCACCCCTCCTAGCACTGTTTTTCTCTAAAAGAAAAAAATAAAGAAAAATAAAGCAATTGAGCGAACAAAAATTTTTATATCTTTTTGTCTGGCTTCTAGTGACTTCCACACTGAATAATTACACCTGGCTATATGTTTTCTAAGACTCTGATTTTTCTCTGTAACATTTACAATTAGTCATTTACAATTTACAGTATATAGTCATTTATAACTATAAACATATGTAATCTTGATTTTGTGATGACAAACTTGAACATAATTCAAGCGATTTGGGTCTCTTGTGTTATCATGTCCATAATATTTTTAACATGCTCCTCTTATCCACAGTGTTGTCAAGAATGAGAACTATGTCAGCACTAAGTAAGTAACTATGGGCTGAGGCTGCCCTAGCAGGAGCATTTGTGGGTGCAAGGTCAGATGTGTAAAGCATTATTAAACCAGATTCCACAACTTCAGGATCTTAGTAATCATGGAATCTTTGGAGCCTTGAATGTAGTAAGTATTAATAAAATCTCTACTGTAACTTCAGGAAATGAGAAATTGCCCCAAGAATAGATACCCTCTTGGTATGAATGTAAATTTTATATACATCTCTCCATTTTAAGTAAGTGCTCTCTAATAATTCAATCCAGTAAAAAAAAAAAAAAAAAAGGAACATAGTTCAGACTATTTTCTGCTTTGTAATTCTTTTTTTTTTTTTTAGTTGTGACTATTTTTAAACACCAATTGTAACACTGGTTATGTGGGTTTTGCTATGGTATATATCTTGCATATCATAATCTAGACCTTTCTTTCCAGGAACCTTAAGAACAGTGGAAGGTACCCAGCAATGCAGGGGTGTCTGTGATTTGAATCAAACCATAGAATGTTGTTAACTGTTCTCTCAAGTACAAATAATGGAGTATCATTTCTACAGATGCCAAATAGAGTGAAGTTCTAAGAAGGATATAGCATATATCTCAAAGCATCTTATTTTTAAACCCAGAGAATGCCATGTAAAACCTTGGAAGTACTTATCCATGCAGAAAGCAGAAACATAAGTATACATTTTTCTTACCAACTGGAATTTAATCATTCAGGCACAACGTATTATGTTAAAAAATGAATAGTCCAAGAGATGTCTTAAGGTCTTATGGGCTCTTCCAATTTTTAAGTCTGAATTAAACATAAAAGTCACATCTTATGACGTGATGAATATAGTTCTGTACACAGAACTATTATAAAGCAATGCTGACACCTATAGAGAATGTATGCAAATATCCAAGTTCAATTGGTACATACTTTATTGATTGGTATTAGAACTTTAAATTCCACTTCTCTTGATCTGCAAAAAAAAAGAAGACAACTTAAGTTTGATGTGTTGCATTTAGAAAGGATATTTAATTTATAATAAAAAGCTCTTTTATTGTTCTTTCAATAAACTTTGCTGTTGCAACAGTACTATGTGAGAGGAAAATCAAAATGATTTGACTATTTAAATAGTCAAGGGTGGAACCAATCTTACCAGCTCATTAGGTAGATTCATCTGCTGATGTTAATTGATGACATGTGTGAAACATGCTGACAATAACAAACAAACATGTTTACTCTTTTACCTCCTATATTTGTGTAATATTTCTAGAAAGGAAGGAGAGCTATCTTGTTTCTGAGAGAGCTAAGATAGAGAGTTCCCGAATAACTTACTGGAGACCAGTATTTTCTCAGTTGGATGTTCAACTTTATGTTTTAGAAGAACTGTTCCCCCCAATTAAACCATGATGTGAACTTAGCCCAACTAATATTTTTTATGTAAGTAGAACTTACTAACCTCTTTAATGAGCATTAGCTAAAGGAAGGCAAAAGCCAAATGCTCTTTTAAACAAATATATGAGTGCTTAGCTGTCATGGGAAGAAATCTGGTTCCTATAAAGATGGACAGAGTCCACGGATACCAGCTAAGCTCAATAGCCTACAAGCTATTCTGACTGACAACATCCTGTTTATTTGCAATAAAAAATACCTAAGAATAACTTTAATAATGAAGCTCAGTAGCTTTAATTTCTTTTTGTTTTTTTTAGGTGGAACAGTGCATAAGGAGACAGAGAGATGAAGATTAAGAGAAAATCTTAAGCGGGCTCCATATGCAGTGCACAGCGGCTCCATCTCACAACCCTGAGATCATGACCTGAGCCAAAATCAAGAGTCAGACGCCTAACCAACTGAGCCACCCAGGTGTCCCATGAATTTTTTATTTGTTTTTAGCATCTCTGGTCATTCTGGTTAGAACTCTGTGTGTGTTGACTGTCCTTTTTCCTTTGTTGTCCCTTTCTGCTGGAAAACAAAAGTTAATCTTGCTTATTAAATTCTATGAATTACTCTTTCATAGTAATTTATTTCCTTAATGGAGTACTTAATACTCCATTCAATGAACCAACATTTCCACTGTCATGACTGTGGCAAGAACTGTGGCAATATATTCCTCCACACATTCCACTTTTGAATAATTCCTGGAAATAGTCACCAGATTAACCTTCCAAAACCTTCAACCCTCTATTTCTTTCTTTCTCAAAATCATGAATGGTTCCTCAATATATAACTCTTCTTCCCAAAATGTAACTCACATTCCAGACAATCTGTATCATTAGCTTTAGCAAACATTTGTGTTGTCATAAGATCAACCTTGGCTTATTTGTTCTCATGGGCTATAACCTCTTTCCCTCTTCTATAACCCCGAATCTTATTCATATTTTAAGAATCACATAAAATGTCTCATCCTATATGGTGTCTTCTTCCAAACCCCACAGACAGAATGTTTCATCACACAGAAATTTTCATGGTTCTCATTTTATCTTTTTTTTTTTTTTTTTTTTTAAAGAAATCTCTGTATCTAGCAGGGGCTCAGACTCTCAACCCTGAGATCAAGAGTCCCATGCTCTAGTAACTGTGCCAGGCAGACAAACCCTATGTTTATTTTTAGATTACACTTACCAGCCTATATTTTGCTTATTTGTTAAATGGTTTACTTCATCTCCTAATTTTAAGTTATGTGTAGCAAGTTGCAGACTTGTAAACATCCCCATTTTAGCAGATCTGTCTGACCAAAAACAAAACAAAATGTAACAACAACAAAAACATAACAAAAGGTAAAAAACATAACTACAAAGGTAGTTAAAACACAACTAGTGATAGTCTGGTAGTGATAGTCTGACTAATATAAATAAAGACATTAACACATACAAACTAAATTTCTTATGTTGCAGCAGAAAATACCTATTTCTTTCCCACGACTATGGGGCTTTAGCAAAGCTGGTTGTACTTTGGTCACAAAAAAAAAATCTTAATACATTTCAAACAGCAAAAAATGTGTATCACCACCTTCTTTGGTAACAATGCTAGAAAAAAAAAGAAATGAAAATTAGTGTAAAGTTGATAAAAAGAAAAAAACTCATGTACCTTGAAATTTAAAAAAGTAAATCTTCTAAATAATTTGTGAGTGAATATAATAAAATTAGGATAAAACACATTCTAACAAGAATCATTACAAAGAGAAAACTAACCTTGTGAGATATTGCCTGAGCTTTTTACTAAAAAATACTTCATGTAGAAGATACAGTGACTTGGTTTGTTCAGTATTCATTTCAGCTTTCTATTAGGAGGCCTTTCTGAGTGACAGGAACTAGAAAGCTAAAATCTACTTTTACTTGATTTCCTTGCAACTAAATTTTTGGATGTGAAATTGGCTCTTCTAAAATATGCACTCTCACTAGTTCTATAACAGCCTTGTTCAAAAGAAATGTAACGTAAGCCACATATGAAATTTTAAATCTTCTAGTAACTCCATTACAAAAGGTAAAAAGAAAACGATGAAATTAATTTTAAAAAATGCATTTTATTTTATCCAACATATTCAATATATTATCATTACAACATGTAATCACTATTTAAATATTGGGATATTTTATATTCCATTTATCCCATTTAGTCTTTGGAATCTGGTGTATATTTTAAACTTAGAATACATTGGCATTTGGACTAACTACTTCAAAGTCTCAGTACCTACAGGTGGCTAGTGGCTACCATGTTGGGTAGCAGTACTCCAAAAGATGAATGGAAGATTTTTCCTGCTGTGGAGGCAGCTTCTCTTAGTAGGCACTGCAGTAGGCAAGTTGGGTTTTCTACAGCAATGTTTCAGTGTCGCATCAGAAGTAGATGTGGTAGTGACCATGACTTTGATTTCTGGATCAAAGTTAAGGGTATGTCTTCTTGAAGTCAACATTTCCAGCAAAGGCTTTTGATTCCTCCCTTTCTGATTGTAGCAAATGTGATATCTCTCTTGGCAGGCTGGTTTTACGGTCTTTTTTCTGGGGTCGTTCCTACTGGATTGGAATCAAGGCTGCTTCTTCAGGTCTTCTAACATCTCTCAGAGCATATAGTTCCACCGAATTTCTTTCTGTTTAAAATAGTTAGAATGTTTTTTGCTCCTACAAGTGAATTTCAGGTGTTACATGATATTGTCATAAATCTTTTCATGTTTAAAAGGATAAAAATACACCAAGGATTCAAAAATGTTTCTTTTTTTAAAGAACTTCAGTAAAATGAACACAAAATGAAGAAGTAACTAATAAGGAAAAAGATAAATTAACTAAAGAAAGAAAATATTTTTGACTAGCCTAATAAAATAAATGAAAGCAACATTGGAAATGTACACAATTGGAAATGACAAGAGCATGAGTTATTCAAAACAAAACTAAAAATTATAAAACACTATGTCTACATCAATGTTTGACACTGTCATGTTGAAAATCTTGACTGAACAAATGAAGTGGAGACTACAACTTTCTAAAAAAAAATGAAATTATCAAATTTGATTCAAGATAAAGTAAAAACTTCAATATCCATAAAAGAATCAAGCATCTCAGAAGATAGAATATCATCTTTCTACAAAGGAATTTCCAGTGATGGAAAAGTCACTCTCTCAACAATTTAAAAGGAGCAAAATCTTTCTCCAACTTATAGGCATTGTCAAGTTGAGCGCACCTTTCAATTCAGCTAATCAACAAAAGAGATGATATAGTTATGCAAGAAGAGAGACAGGTACCCAGCATGGAATTTATGAATTATAAATTGATGTTTACTCATTATTTTTATTTACTAAAGAAGTCACACAGAGCCTATTCTATCCAGCATTGTGTTTGTGAAAGGTTGAATAAGACAGAAAAAGAAAATATAGTATGATCTTCAAAAGATTTATAGTTATTTCTTTAGTCATCATTTTATGATGATGTACCCATTTTGAATTTCCATGGCAGCCAAATAATTGGCTCCCGGGTCACTATTTTCCCATAATAAAAGCATACTTTGCTTCAGGTAAGAAATCACGTCTTTTGCATTTGATTCCCTAGAGTATGTAACAGAATGATGGTTGAATTGAGTTGGAAATAAAATAAAATTGAATTGATTTCTCCAGTTGTTTTACTTTGTGTGTCAGTTTCTTTGGATAACAATAAAAAATGCCAATACCAAGAACAAATTCTACCATATAATCTTTATAAAGTTTCTATTGTACCATAAATTCTACCATATAATCTTTATAAACTCAATGCTTATTTCTATCTGAGTAATTAGAGAGCTTCTGAGTGATCAAGACTGTTTATGGTGTAAGATGACAGCCACGTGAAGATCAGGAGAGCAATCTGGATGTTGTTGGCCAGCCCCGTGCTGGTCCCCCCTCCCCCCTGCCCGTTATGTAGAAGAAAATGCCTTTATCCATATCCTTTTGTTTAAGGAGACAAAGCTAAGCAGTGCTGCTCCTAATGGTTGGCTGTCATGTACCTCAAGTGTTTTCTAAAGTGCTAACACTCACATACATTATAAACAACTTGTGACAACTAAAGATTCAGTCATCCAGCTCAGATCCTCAATTAGAAATGTAAAGAGAAAATTCAGGCTAAACCCAAAGAAAGTGACTCTAGCTAAGATTCTTAGTGGTTACCTGGCACTCAGGTGGATCTCCAAGGCAATAGAAGTTTCCATTATGCTAAAAATGAAGGAGTTGGACATCATCTGTGATCATTTCTGTTGCTATGCTTCTGATGATCCACGCTAACAAAGTATCATTAAAAGATTCTAATAGCTAATGTTTTAAAAATTAATACAAAATTTTGCCTGTAAGTCACATTACTCCGTGTATTTGTTTAGTTGAATTATATTGGTTGATTAATTGAAATTATATTTTCAAAATTACTAACGAAAAAAATTGAAACTAGCCCCTTATTGCCAAATACAATGGAGGAAAAAAAATCTTATAAATCCCTATTTTTTTATTAAAGTATTCTTTAGTTTAAAAACAAATTTAAAGATAATCATATTTGTACACCTGAAACTAAACATTGTGTGCCAATTATACTTCAGTTTAAAAAAACAATTTATAAGAATTTTAGGAAGCTAGATCTATAAAAATAGTTTTAGGGTTTTTTAGACTAAATCCCCTATCTAAAAGAAAGAGAGAAAGAAAAGGTGATCAGAAAAAAGAAGTTATAATATGGCTAAATTTAATACATTAATTGTGTGCCCTATTAATCAACTAAGAAAATATTTTGTCATTATATGTGTAGAGATGATCTAATGGAATATTTAGGACATGATGAGAATCACTCTTACACTCAAATCTCAGAAAAATTACATTTGCCATAATAACTATGTACATATACATATCTAATTTAGAGTTCCACAATCATAGTTCAATATTATACATATTATACATGTATGTGAGCATAAAATATTGCTGTGAATAAGCATTTATAGGCATATTTCTCAAGAAAATGACCCTGCAACAGAAGTTTTAAGAGACTGTCAAAAAAAGTTTGAGATTATCAATAACAAAGATGACTCCCTAATTAAGCGAAGTGAAAAAAGCCAATCTAAAAAGAGTTTATACTATATTGTTCCATTTCTAGAAAGCTCTAGAAAATGCAGGCAAGCGTGGTGGAAGAGCACAGAAAAGTGGGAAAAGAAAGGATTGTGAAGAACATGAGGGAACTTTGGGTGGTGATCTGTATATTTACTATCTTGATGGTAGTGATGGTTTCATGGGTGTGTGAGTATGTAAAAATATATCAAACTGTACATTTAAGATATGTGTACTTAATTTCCTCTCAATTACATCTCTTTTTTATATTAAAACATTATGCTACATTATTTTTTATTTTTTGTAAACATATAATGTATTTTTATCTCCAGGGGTACAGGTCTGTGAATCGCCAGGTTTACACACTTCACAGCACTCACCATAGCACATACCCTTCCCAATGTCCATAACCCCACCCCCCTTCTCCCAACCCCCCTCCCCCTAGCAACCCTCAGTTTGTTTTGTGAGATTAAGAGTCACTTATGGTTTGTCTCCCTCCCAATCCCATCGTGTTTCATTTATTCTTCTCCTACCCCTTAACCCCCCATGTTGCATCTCCACTTCTTCATATCAGGGAGATCATATGATAGTTGTCTTTCTCCGATTGACTTATTTCGCTAAGCATGATATCCTCTAGTTCCATCCATGTCATCACAAATGGCAAGATTTCATTTCTTTTGATAGCTACATAGTATTCCATTGTGTATATATACCACATAAAACTGTTGTTTAAAAATTTGCAATTCAGTTAAATTAAATACATTTATTTAGTCTGGGGATATAAGTATTTTATAAAATAAATAAAATATAAAATAGATTATTCATGAAATATATTTCCAAGAAAATATTTATTTGATCAAGAACCTTACCTTTTTTCAGGAAGAATTTTAGATTGAACTCGTGTTTCTTGAAACATCCTTACATATTATAGCAGTAAAGAGGTATGGAGTGTTCTAATTTTTTAAGTGTGGATAGAGTTTGTAATTCCCATAGCAACTATAGTCCTGGAAAATTGAAAAACCATATATAAATGTTTTAGTGTAAAACCCATTTTAACTGCATTAATATGTTTACTGTTATCAATAATGGAAAGATTATAATACAGAAAGTTATGGAAAAATTATAATACAGAAAGTTATAGAATATATGTGAAATTTGAGAAGAAGTGTAAGAGTATTAGCCAAGGTAAGATCAAAGAAACAGTATTATCCATATTTATATAACACATTAAGGCTAAAATAAGGCTGAGGAAGAAGAACAGAATTTATATGGCATCAAAGGAAGCTGAAAGACATTTGCTTGTTCCTCTTTCATTCTCTCTCATGTTCCATATTAAAGTCCAACAACCCTGTAAAAAGTCTTCCTTTATTTCCCAAAGCAAAAGTGATCACTTTTCAGAGAATGTCTGAATTTTTCATCTGTTCATCATATAAGGTACTTATCACATTCTATGAAGTTATACCTGTCCTTCATCCTATTAGATTGTACATTCAGAGGGCAACCATGTGCCATTCGTCCTTCTGTGCCTACACTATACTGTGAATAATAAATATATTTGACCTGAAACAACTATGCATCATTATAAAAGTTACTAGTTACCACAACTAAACTTTTTAGGATGAGCAGGATGCCAGGTAGTACACTGTGCTTTGACAATTAATGCCATGATATATTTTCATTCATGCCTCATATACTTGTTTATACATTTATGTTTTACATTGAAATGCACTTACTTATTTGATATCTTAATTTCAGGGAATATTACTATGCTTTATAGGATTAATTAAAGTACAGTATAATTATATACTCCATATACATACAATTTGCAAAAACTTACTGAAAAACAAATATCAAATTGCTGTCCACTTTAAATTATTCATAACATATAGAAAAGGCACATTATTTTCTTTTTTCCTTTGATACTAGGCTTATGTTGTTATTGGACTTTTCACCATTTTCCCTTTCATTTGCATGCCTTTTAATTTTTTTCAGTGTAGTATTTGAAGGTACTTTAATGATCCCAATGTAATTCCTAGAAAACCTGAGGAAAAATTTCTTAAGGTATATATTTTAAAGTATTTTCATTCTCTCAAACCTGAATCAGTGTTGTGATCTGAAAAAAGAAAAGAAATATTCTACGAGACTTGCTGGAGTTCTTTTCTGTCTCTCTGTGGTTCCTATAGGGACTCAGACCAGGCGAGGAAATTTATGTTGGCTGACAACTTCTGGTTCTCACTAGAGGTCGCAGGATGTCAAAAAACTGACCAGCAAACAAGAACACAGTTGCCAAAGGTAGTCTCCACAAAGAGGAGACTTTGTACGGTCCTCTTTGTACAGTCCAGGCAATGCATCAGACAGTGAGCCAATTAGAACACCAGACTTGAAAACACATTAAGGCTAATTAGCGTCCACCTCCTGCACTGTTTCTGTCTTTGAAACTAAGAGCTTCAATGCCATGTGGCCTTTAAAGACCTAGAAGAATTGGATCTGAAGGATTGATATAACATTCCCCAGAGTAAATGCTTCAATATAGTTCAGGTTAGCTGATGATCAGGGTATTAGTCTTTCTTCTCTCATTTGTGAAGTGGTAGACATATTTAATTAGTATCACAATGAATATTATATATTCAACTCCTATAAAAATCATTATTTCTTTAAAAGTTTTAATTAATCACATTGATAGAAAAAGAGGTATTACTGTCCTCTTTCTTAGCACATGTTAGTAGGTTTTACATTCAAATATATTCCTATGGTAATTTTGATTTTTAGGTTTTATTATAACAGCACTTTCAATATTCAACTTCTGATATGGATTTCATACTTTTGATTTGTCTGCCCATCATAGTAACTAGAACTTTAACAAATCAAAATAATGTTTAAAATATATCCAAAAATCTCTCACAATTGTGGTACAAAAGTACCAATTATAAATCCTCAGGAGAACATTTAAATGGAGCAAGCATTCTGAAAACTTATCCTGAAATGAGTGACATAGTTAAAGGATTAGTCTTATGGAAAAATATGACAATTGGGGAAAAAAACAGTTTTCATCTTTGAGGGAAATTCAAAAGCCACAGGAAATCTTATAGATCAAAAAAGTTGTCATCACTTCAGCCTGTAGTATTTGATGTGTGAAAGAAGAAACAACCAATTCTGCAATAAAATAAGTTCTCTTGAGCTAAATTAAAATTTATCAGCACATTATTCACTTTGATATTTATTATTTGAGGAAATTATTAAAAATAACTCAGATACTGAGATCAAAATGGTAAATATTAATTTAGTTAGGAGCAAGTAAGTTTTGAGGACAAGAAGAACACAAGTTAGTAACTGGTCCTACTCTGATGTTTTTTGTATAGTTAAGATTACTAGCTGGCACTTACTCTGTTTTTATGAAGAGCTTCTTGTTTCACGATAATTTTATTTATTTTTTGGGAGCATGGCGTGTGAACTGTGGCATTTATATGGTGGATTATTATAATAAAAATGGCTAATAAAAAGTCCTACTACATATTGAATTAATTGCTCTACTAATTGCTTTCCTGTTTTACCAGTAATTAAAAGCAAACCGCTTTAGGTTCTTTGCATGTGGTCTGAGGATTTCAAAAGCGTAATTCATAAACTTTGCACTTATTTTTAAAGCCAAACACATGACAATTTCCATTTCTCACAGCAACTGTCATTATAGAGCAAGAAAACAAAGGAGAACCAACTCATTTTTATAGGTTATCTAGAAATGTTTATATTTTTGTTATTCTCTTTTGAAATTACTACAGTGTTGTATTTTGAAAGCGGGCTGTCTTTAGAAAATTGGTCTAGCAATATGATTTAATTACTTTCTGTGTCAGTGTTGGGACCCATATGAAGGAGCAGACTTTTTTCAGTCTTTCTGAAGAACAATTAAAAAAAAAAGGGATAGCAGCCCAGTCCATCTCTCTTAAAACCAGAACACTTAATAGTGAGGAGTGTGATACCAAGCAGAGGCTTACGGATGAACTGTGACCTCCTCTCACAGATGGTGGTGTTTTTAGAGGAGTGGTAATAATTTGGAAAGCACTGGGTATAACCTCCTATCGAATACATGCTAACTAAGGTAGAAAACGGAGGAAATTATCCGGAAATGTCAGCACTTTCCCTCTAGCAAAAAATTAAAGCACCACACCCATTTTCCTCTGAAATAGCTAGATAATTGAGGATGAGGGGTGCTTTCAAAACCCTGTCTGAGTAATTAGCTTTTGATAACCCAGCTCTCCTGTGTACCCTGGCAAAAGCCATGTGGATATTCTAGGGCTCTACTGACCTGTGAGACAATTGGAATCCACTGTTCAGACAGTTGATATCCCTGCCTTCTGTTGACAGGATTTTTTTTTTTTTCTTTTGGGTGTCAGATGCAGAGTAAATCTGAATGAAAACTTTCCCCAGGAAGTGAGGAAGAGAAATAACATGAAGGAGACTGTCTCCTCTGAATCCCGAGGGGACGCTGTCCCCACGGCAGCGTCTCAAGATTTTTAAGGTTGGTGTTGCTAGCCTTGAACAAACCATGTTCACCTATTTTAGGGACCATTAGCTCGTGTTGTGAAAGTGCTGTGAAGATGGAAAGCAGTACATATATAAATAAACACACCTCAGATACTTCGTATTGATTGGAAGTTGGTTTTACAGGGCAAAACTACTGCTGTAGTGGTTGGAAAAGTGACCTAAAGTGAGTTATAATGTCTGAAGATGGAGGCCCAGGTCATTAATTATTGCCACCTGAAAGCTCAGGGCAGCTTATGGAATAAATCTGTCCTGGCCATGAAACCAGACCCAGAACATAATAGAGAGTTTAGAAATACAGAAAAACTAGTGTGCAAGTGCAGCTGCCTATGATAAACAGAGTTAAATAAGTTATAAAATAACCTGGTGATTTTACAATGCATCATAAAAACTGAAGTCATTCACATTGTAAATATATACCAACAAATTACCCAACAACTTTTTCTAGAGCCTGTTAGACAATGTCTGCTTTTCCAGGTTGACTCAGTTTGGCATATTGTGTTCTTATTTGCTAATTATAGGAAGGGATTTGCTTTGATAAATCTGGGCTGCTAGAAATTTATTTTAAGAAGGTAAATTAAGAGTTATGGGGTATTACTGCTGTTTGGACATTCAGTTGTTTACAGGTAGGGAATGGAAAAGAGAGATGAAATCCTGAACTAAACAAGTCCTGTTATGAGGAAAGGCATTCTCCTCTTTTGGTCTCCCTTCAGATCCTCTTTTTACCTGTGATGGAAAATCTTGTTTTCCCCAGCCATTCTGTAAATGCTTTCTGAGTCTCTGATCTGATTATTGATGCTCTCATGGATAGTTGTTAGTTGTGGGTAGGGGAAGATATGAGGACTTCCTCGCCCCTGAGCTGCTGTCAAATGTCAGGTTCCATGCTAAGTGATTTATGTACTTGATCTGTTTGCATTGCGAGATAACCGGATGACATAAGCATTCTATTTTAAAGGTAAGAAAAATTGAGCTGAGGCAGAATAAGTGTCCGAAGACATCTATTAATCGAGGAAGAGCAAGGATCCAGAGACATTTTCTGATTCCAAATGCTGCATTTATATTAAATATATAGATTTTTCTAAATAATCTTCACTATTACTCTAGTATTAAATACTTCCAGTGATGGAATATTAGAATATTACTTAGATTCTTGAAATAAACTCAGTTCTAGTTTTGTCTTTTAAAAAAATTATCTTGCACTCATACATTATCAAATACATATCTTCTGGGGTTCATGCACAGAAGATACTCTGCACAGAAGGCCTCTGTCATGGAAAAGTGCTTGGAAAAGACATGGCCTCGACTTCTCATGACTCGAATGCAAGGCAGAGTAGAGACGCTTCTGTCTAGAATGTAATCTGGGGAATCAAGAGGGATACTACGCAAAATAAGGTTTGAAGAAAGGCTGGGGGCTTTAGCTGGGGCCAGAGGCTCTTGGCTACTATTATACATGCGGTTCTCACTGCCCATCACTGGTCTGCAGGATTAGCAGGATTACCCCCAAGCGGCAGACAGCTGCGGGAGCCAGTGGAGGATCAGAGGTTATGAGGGGACAGTAGTGTGTTCATGGATGACGCACTCATTCTCTTACCCCTTATCTTTATAACAGCATAAGATCGGAAGAACGTTGGCAAGTGATTGACTTGGATAAAGGTCCTTATGAAGTTTGGGTATTTCTTTCTCACAAGAAGCTGATATTGCTTAATTATTTTGTTTTTAAAATTAAGTTATTCTCATTGCATTGGACATATATAGTCTGTCCTATTGAAGCCTTCAGTGCCTATTTTTTAATCTTTGTGGGAAAGAAGAATGCAATGAAGTACACATTTTATTTGATAGGGGAATTGGTAGGTAGGAAAAATGGGGAGACTTACCTCATGTTCATAATATGAAAATATGAAACTGAGGGGACATATAATGGCCAAGTGAAGGGCATTCTAGATGCTGGTCACAGGTATATATTATTGGGGACTTTATAAGCAACACCAGCAATGTCACCTAAATCTTTACTTCAATTTGATATGTTTTGAATTAGTGGGATTTTTCAAATAAAACTGTCCTAGCTTTATTTAATTTGTACACTGGTGTGTGTGTGTGTGTGTGTGTGTGTGTATGAATTTTTTGCATGACAGTGGAAAAGCTCACAGTGTACAAATTTTTCCCATAGATCACTAGAAGAATGCCACTTAATAATAATAACCACCTTTTAAAATATGCTTACACCTACCAAAAATACACTGCATGCATAATCTTACTTAATTCTGATTTCAACCCTATGAGGTATTTTATTCTTGTTTCAAAAACCAGGAGAGTAAAGCTAGGGAAGTAATACGCCAGAGGCAAAACAGCTGCTAGATGACAAAGACTTTTTCTGCTAGTGAAACCTATGCTCTTAACCAGTCTGTCCCTTGCCTCTCTCCAACCTTGAATCAGTTATGCTACCTTAGAATTATACCATTTAGTTCAAAGTGAAGGACAAGAATGCTCTCTTCAAATAATATATTTACAGGGGCTGGAAATAGTTTGACTTTTAGGAACTCACTTAAGATGATGATAATAGCTAACACACACCAGAAATGCACTACCTACAGAAACTGTAAAGCACACCACACATACTAACTAACTTAATTCTTGTAACAACTCCATGAAATGTCACTACCCTTAAGATTATCCCTGTTTTATGGATGAAGAAGGTGAGGACAGATGAGCTTAAAAAAGTGGGTTCAAAGTTACCATTACCCAGCTAGGAAGCAGAGTGTTGGAGTTCTGATTGGGGGACGATTTCGGAGCTCCATCCTTTTGTGCCTCCCTAGCTAGGTATTCTGGGGAAAACAGTGAGGATTCAGTGCAGGCCTAGATGTCCCACAATTGAATATCTGTCGGCAGACTCAAAAGTAGTGTCCCACCAGGTGAGAAATGAGATGACTTTCTTCCCTCTTACTCCATCCCATTCCCTCCATTTCCTGTTGGTGAGCTGATGCCTGAATGAAGAATGCGATCATTTCCAGATGTCCTTAGGCAATAATACTTGCTTTCTGAACAAACAAGTTAGTGGCTCTTCCTGAGACTGAAATACCAAGTACGAACTTAAGAGAACTACCTGAAAGTGCTAACGGTAAATAACATGCGGCTCCCGTGTCCAAACATAGCCTTTCCCCATTGCGCTCCTGGAAATGAGAGTGAGTGATAAGTAAGCAAGAGAGGCAACAGACTGAGGTTTGCTGTGCGGAAGGGGCAAAAAAGTTGTTGTCCACAGAGAGCGTGAGGTTTTAAGGGGACTTAGGAATTAAATTAGATCAGTGTTTACCAAACATCGGTTAACCTTCATGTGCCACCTTTCTTATTGACTTAATTTCATAAAGCAACAAACTTGTTTTTTTTTAACCTAAGTGGCATGAGAAACATATGCAATTGCAAATTTGTTAATAATTAGTTTTAGTAATATATGTATATATAATATACACACATATGTACCTGTTCCTTTTTTTTTTTAAAGAAGTTTATCACTATGTTAACTAAAATGATCTCATGTGGTATCGGGAGTTTTACCACACCTTAGGACATTGAAGTAGAATTAAGAGATGCTATATTGCTTTGCTCAGGGCTGAGAAAGAGAGAGAGAGAGAGAGAGACCCTAAGAGGAAAGAAGGTAAGATACAGCATTATGTGCGCTGTAGACGGTCACATATGAATGGGGTGAAAGAAAGAGTTAAAAGGTCTGGAGTGGCTAAAAGCCATAACAACAAAGGGGATCTCTGTCCCCCACAGTGAGGATATGCTAGAGAAGAACGTAGTACAGCAAACTAGCAAGTACCAAGGAATAACGAGAGACTCTTAGGTCAGTGGGCTGTACTCAGACCAGAATCCATTGCAGGAGGAAGGTTTATTATTATTATTATTATTATTATTATTTCATTTCCTGGGGGAGGTGTATGTCTTTTTCTTAACAAACAAACAAACAAACATCTTCTGTAACACTTTTGTTGTGAAGCAAATACTACCTTCTGTTCATTTTTTCATTCTGTCTCTGACCCTATATTTGTTACTTAGGAAACAGCAATAAAGACATTTTGATTGAATGTAGTGTCATCCTAATTACCAAGAGTTGGGAGCATCCTGAAATAGTGACATATGAGACAATGTGATATAAAAAATCATAGAATGTTCAATTAAAAATGTGGAAGCCAGAGGCCATTTAGGTCCTGAGAATCATCTTCTCATTTAAAAATATTTAATTGTAGGGCGCCTGGGTGGCTCAGTGGGTTAAGCCTCTGCCTTCGGCTCAGGTCATGATCTCAGGGTCCTGGGATCGAGCCCCACATTGGGCTCTCTGCTCAACAGGGAGCCTGTTCCCTCTCTCTCTCTCTGCCTATTGTTCTGCCTACTTGTGATCTCTCTCTATCAAATAAATAAATAAAGTGTTTAAAAAAATATTTAATTGAGATGTATATAATTTAGCTCAGATGAACAGTAGCATTAATACAAATCAGGAGTTTTTTTAAGCTTTGAAGTAATAGTTTGAACCATATGAAATTGTCAGTATTTGCTGTTTTTAATCTACAGATAAGACAATTTCATAGGAATCAGTCTCTCTGTAAATACTATTGGTTAACAGGTTAATAGTTTTTACTTTAGACAAGGGGGAATGAGACCAAGGGAGAGACAGAAACACATTTTATTCCACTCTCATCTGAATTATCATTTTTTTAAACAAGGGCCATGAGAAGGATATATTCATGTATTACTTGGTTTCATAACAAAAAACAATAACAACTAGCTTTTCACAAAATGGCTAGATTAAAGAAATAGACATTTCTTCTTCCTTCCTTTCTTTCTCTCTCTTTCTTTCTTTCTTTCAAAGTGAGACACCTGGGTGGCTCATTTGTTAAGTGTCTGCTTTAGGCTCAGGTCATGATCCTAGGGTTCTGGGATAGAGCTCCTCATCTGGCTCCCTGCTCAGTAGAGAGTCTACTTCTCCCTCTGCCCCTCCCCTTGCTTATCCTCTTGCATGTGTTCTCTCCCTCTCTCAAATAAATCTTTTTTTTTTTTTTTTAAGATTTATTTATTTACTTGAGAAAGAACATGAGTGGGAGGGACAGAGGGAGAGGGAGAGAGAAAGGGAGATAGCATGGGGGAGCAGCACAGGGGGAGAGAATGAAAGAGCATGGGGAGGGGGCAGAGGGAAAGGGAGAGAGGGGGAGAGAGCGGGAGGGAGGGGGGAAGGGGCAGAGGGAGAGAGAGAGAGAGAGAGAGAGAAAGGGAGAGATTGCAGGGTGTGGAGAAGCAGCAGAGGGAGAGGGAGGGAATC
This sequence comes from Lontra canadensis, assembly GCF_010015895.1. Taxonomy (NCBI): domain Eukaryota; kingdom Metazoa; phylum Chordata; class Mammalia; order Carnivora; family Mustelidae; genus Lontra; species Lontra canadensis. Next base: position 64,476 of record NW_022631405.1, read on the forward strand.
TCAAGCAGATTCCTCCTGAGTGCAGAGTAGACCCGGGCTCCATCACAGGACCCTGAGATCCTGACCTGAGCCGATATCAAGGGTCAGATGCTTAACCACTGCGCCATCTAGGCGCCTCCAAAATACACATTTCTAATTCACATTATCCACAGGGCAAGTTTATTTTAATTACTGGGATAGCAGACTAGAGTTACCTATTGCTTCAACTCTCTTGGTGGTTTTATTCCCTGCATTGCTGGGGGTTGATGGGGTCCTGCTGCAGGTGGTGAGGTGGTCAGAAGCAGCTGCCAGCTAGAAGTCAAGGTTACTTCAGCACATCTTACTAAAGCAATCAATCACCTCTTTTTATCTTCCTGAGGAGATTAGATTCACATACTGCACACGTTTTTGGCTACGTTCTGACTGAGCCTTCAACTCTTTGCTCATATGCATTTTCTTGTTTTTTGTTTTCTTTAAATTCTTGCAAATTTATGTTTTTTTAATAGACAGGGCAAAATCTATGGTTAGTTTGCAATCATAGCAACTACAGAAATAAAAGTTAAAGGTAGGTATTTTATTACTATAGAGTTAGATTTAATAAATATTTTAAAATTATGTAAGTAAATCAGGGATTGAGGCCTAGGATATTGTGGTGTAAATGACTATTCTCCACAGCTATTTTAGCCATAAAGAAACATTTCTATATTTTGATTTGAGGTTTTACTCTGTCAATCATTCTAAATCTAGAATGTAAATTTATAAAAGCAATGATAAGTTCTGTAAGGAATCCATAATAGGCACCATTATATAAGGAAGCAGATGTCCCTATATGTTACTATTTTTTTTTTCCAGGAAAAATGAATGAACATACTAATTCCTACAAAATCAGTGATGCTTAGAAAATCACCAGGTACAAAGTCTTGCAAACTTACCTTTCATAAAATAGTCTAAGGAGATACTTGCTGTCCTTTGGATTAACAAGGGTCATTTTCAAGGTTTGGGGATAGTAAGTACGATGGTTTCAGCAGCCCAAGAGCAAGAATCTTCGAAAGGAAAGTTGCATTTTCTGGGCTTTCAGATGGGGTAAGCAGAATACATTCTTGTTTAGCCCTGCACTAGAGCAACACCATTATTAATTATGCAAACCTTTTTTTTTTTTTTTTTGGATGGGTAAAAGAACTTGACAATGACTCAGCAAGAGATTTCAAAACCAAATACCTCTACCTACTTATTGAACATGTTCTTTTCAGATCTGCTCTCTGTTCTGTGACTTGGGGTTACAAGTTTGAGATCTACAGAAGGAAGGCTCCATTACTGCATTGGCCTCTGAGAAAGCCCCAGCTTTGCCAGGAATATCAAATCAGTCCTACCTAGTCCTCCCATCCTTTTAGTCTTAGTTTAAGTGGGAAATAGATGACACTTCTTCAAGTTTAGCCTCCAATTTTTCTTTAACAACCATAAAACCTGGTCAAATCCCCTAAGCTAACTGGGTCTACCCTGTCAAAAGTATGTTGTGGATGGGAGGGTGGTTACTTTCCTATTTTCCTTTAGATGATACTGTATACTGATGGTTACTTGGAAAAGGGGGACACTTCAATGTTAAATAAAGATGTAAAGGTAACAAGATTTTTTTACAAGTCCCTGCTAAAATGACAGTTCAAGATTTAGTTGGAAAGGCAAGTCTCCCAATCACCAGTCTGGGGGAGGAGAAGTCCTCTCACCTATTTTGGAAACTACTTGCAGATGTGGGGAAACCACTGAATTGCTCACAACAGGGGTTTTGCAGAGATTTCCTCTGATTTTTTTCCTCCCCAATTTCCCACAACCTGTGTTTGTCTTGCGTCTGCTAGGCTGACATGTGGTTTACCTCGCTGATCCTGCTGCCAGGTTTTACACGCTCTCCTCAGAAGTAAAACAACTGAAGCCGAAGGATACTGAGCAACTCCGGGCATGGGCGCCAGAACTGTCACAGAAAATTTGCTTCCCGAGTATTCCTTCCAACTTCCCTTCCTGCGCCCACGTGAGCCATAGCGCCAGCCCATCAGCAAGGTCTTAGCGTTTCCTGCTGCTGCAATCTGTAACTTGATTTTGGATTTTTTTTTTTTTTTAATTGCAGTTCTGGGGATCTTACTTCTTAGCAAAACTTTGTTGCTTGGGGGACTTTTAAAGCAGTCTATTTCCTTAGCCAAGTCACGAAGGCTCAGACACTTTTCCTCCATGCCCGGGCTGCACTAAGGTTAAACCGCAGCAAAGGAAAGAAACACACACCCGCTGTTTATTTGGGGGGAGGGGAAGTAAAGGTTTGCAGCTAAGTTATCACGATCCCTCGCGCCACCCCCGGTCTGGCACTCTTGGCTACACGTACATCATCTATTAAATGTTGTTCGCGGACGCAGATACATGATATATTCATTTTTATCTTTAGTAGAATATAAATGGAATTGTCAGCGCGCTCGTGTCTGTTTGTTTGTATAAGGCTATCAAAAGAAGTCAGAGAGGAGGCTGTGGCCCGGATCCTGACCCTGATTGTATGAATAAGTAAGCAGGATGCAAGTGATTGGGTTAGATGCTGCGAAGATTTTTTTTTTTCAAGTTAGGAAGAGGGTAAAAAGACGGGGTGGGGGGGCAGGCAAACGGTGCATCCCCAAATCCTCACACTTTTGCTCTTTTCAGTCAGTTGCTCTGCTGGCTTCTACAGGCTTCTAAGGTCTCGCGGCATAGAAATGCCTGCCCCCCACCCCCTTCCTCGGTCTCCCCTTTCAGTTCAGATGTGCTGATGTGCAGACCGGATTCATCTTCCCCGAGCGGCGGCGGCGGCGGCGGCGGCGGCGGCGGCGGCGGGCGCAGGCGGCGGCGGCAGCTCGCGCTCTACCTCCGGGTCCTGGCAGCGGCGGGGGCGCGGCGCGGGAGCCGGAGCTTCGGTGGCCGCTGAGCCGGCGGGGCGCCGCTCGCCCAGCCGCGGCCGCGGAAAGTTCGGCCGCTAGAAGGACGACCTGGCAGGCAGCGAGCGCCCGCTCCGCCAGAGCCGAGTTTGCCCGCAGCTGCCCCTCCCCGTCTCCGGGAGCCGAGCTCCTCACCTGCCCTCCGCCCACCCGCACGCCGCTAGCCAACTTCTCCCTGCAACTGGGGGGTAACAGGCACTTCTTGCCCTCTCTACTGTCCCGACGGCACCCGTATGTCTCCGGACACCTGAACACCCCAGTGTCCCTGAGGAGCCTCCCGGCAGGGAGGGGAGCACCGGTTCCCTTCGCGCCGCACATCAGCGCGGACCGCGGACGCCTCACCTCCCGGTCCCGTCCCTTCCTTTTCCTCCAGGGGAGGAGGATGGGGTTGGAAACGCTTCCCCCGAGGATGCTCGTGTGGCTGGTGGCCTCGGGGATTGTTTTCTACGGGGAGCTTTGGGTCTGCGCTGGACTCGATTATGACTACACTTTTGATGGGAACGAAGAGGATAAAGCGGAGACGATAGACTACAAGGACCCTTGTAAAGCCGGTAAGTGCCTCTCCACGTCGGGACTGTGGCGTGCGGGGGGCTGCCGCGCTGGATTTCCGAGGGCTGGCGGTGGGAGCTCACCTGTTTCCTTCTCTCTCTCACCAGCCCCTCCGTCGCTCCATCCTTGCCCTCCTTTCCTTCTCCTCCCCACCCCCACTCGCCACGGCCCGAGTTGACTGGAGTTCTGTGCTAGTGGGATCGCATGCCAAGCTCCCGGCTCCCAGTTTGGGAAAAATGTCCAGAGTTCGGATTCCCTTCCCCTCCCCCAGCAAAATGGAATAAGCCGTAAACACAGCTGGCTTGCCGTGGGTTTTAAATACCAGCACTCAGCGGGCTATAGGCATCTGGAGGGGACTACACCTCCTCTTTGTTCCAGGGTGCGGTTCCCCAATGTTCGCCTGAGACCGAGTTGGTTAGAGTTCCCCAAAAGATGGGCGGGGATGGAATTGCCACCTTGGGACACCTTTGCTCCCTCTTTTGCCAGGGATCTCAAGTGTGGGATGCAGGCGAGAAGGGTATTGTGACGACCTTGGAAACTCCCACGCTAGATGGAATTCAAATGCTTTTGCCCATTTAAAATAAACCTTAAAAAAAAAAAAAAAAAAAAAAGCTCCAAGTTGTTACCCCATCCAAACTTGCGCCTTCCTTCCTGTGTACACACCCCGGGAACTGCAGTTTGACCTGCACGGCCTGAAGCTCAGCTTCTCCTCGTCCGTCCGGGATCGGCCCGGGACCTTCCCCTCTCCCCCACGCGTCCAGCGCCTCAGCGGTTCTCCCCTCCCGCTCGGGGCGGTGCTTCCCTCCCGCCGCCTCAGGTCGCAGCCGCACGTGCAGCAGCCGGTGACCACGTGAGCGCAGTGTCCCGGCACTCCGGGGGCCTCCAGGTTCCTGGCCCTGCGGACTTGAGGTTGAGGTGAACCGAATTCATAGTGGACTCACGACTGACTTCGGAAGGAAGGTTACAAGGGTTGTTGGAGCCGACTTCACAGAGTTGTTTGTACGCTAAAGGCACGTTCTGTCCCGTCTCTAGAGGTGTGGGCTTTGGCGAAGCAGAAGGGAAGGGAGTGGGCAAAGCATCCAGAGTTCCTCCGTGTCTGTGGATTCTGTGCGGGCTGGGTCGGGATGTGACTGCGATTTCTTTCCCTTTCATAGCCAGGTAAACCTGACTGAACCTTTCTTGGTCCCAAAGGAAGAAGTGCACACGGTGAAGGAAAATGCTGGAAATTCCCTTGTTAATTTGTACCGTTGATGACACATTGCTTTGACCAGGGGCCTATGAGTGTCTGCGCACGTTATCAGATCTTTCTTCATGCGCGCTTACTGGACATGATTATTCAAAACTTAGGGTAGCTTAGCAGAAACTGGTCAGTCTGGAACTCGGGATTCTGATTTAGTTCTATTTTGTTTATAAGTTTCCTCCTCTCACCTTTAACACTCAGTCTATCCCACCAGAAGTTTCTCGGGCCTTCCCTGATGGTTTGTGGAACAAGACACCTTTCTGCTGTGATGGATGACTAGTGGCTGGACAACCAGAATTCAGTACCATACAACTCCCCAAACATACTTTTTACTGAGGAATTAATTTTGAATCATGTTTGCAACTGGGTGAAAATTGTGTATTTTCTTGTTTTAGGTAAAGTAATGACGTGGTATTTCTAAAAATTGTCTAGGAAAACACCTATTCTGAGGTTCTGTTGTATGAAAGATGCGACCAGCTATTAATATGAAAAAACAGTGCATATGTATACATTGGCCTGATTTCAGGAAAATACAGTTTTCTATACAGATTCAAGAAAAAGTTTATGCTTTTTAAAAATCATTAATTTCAAATATGAATATAAGAAGTGTCAAAAACTAGCTAGTACCATTTCAGAAAGTATGTTTTTAAGGCTTATCTTATATTAGAAATTGTCCAGAATAAGGTTCTGTGAACATAACTAGTTTTTTCTATTTAAGAATGTTTTCAATTTTTTAAATTTAAGTGGTTGCACCATGTGTATTGAAATCTGCCTCAAGCATGAATGTTTATTATCCTCAGCAAATAAACATCTAGAGCAAGAAAAAAAAACTTTAAGAGCATTTAAGTTTTGCTTTTCCTTTAATACTGGTTTATTTTAGAGCATAACCTTTGAGTACAAGAGGCATACCTGTGTCTATGTGTATATTGTATGTGTATAATGAAAGAGAAATAAGAATGACCCAAGTGGAAAGCTGAGAAATTTATCTAAAATCTGAGATCACTTTTTAAATGATCAACCCTGCTTTTTAAATTTAGTGACATGAAAGGTTTTAATTTTCCATCTTGGCTAAAGAGTGGCAATTTTTTTTTTTTTTTTTTTTGGTGGCCTTCCTTTTGGCACTGTATAAGACAGTAAAAGTTGTAATAACAGGAAAAAAAAAATAGTACATTGAACTCCCAAAATAAGAGTCAAAAAAAGGTCACTAAAATAAGAAATATGAGGATGGATCTGTGAAAGAAAGCCACACAAAAGCCAGAGAGGGTGCTCTCGAGATTCTGGGGCATCTTTGATCTGCCCTTTCCAAAGAGCAGAGTGGAGGGCATGGGCCATAAAGTGTCCTTTCTGAACTTCTCTTATAGCTTTATAGATTTTAAGCACTTTTTAGTACATTATTTTAGATCAACACACAGCCCAATATGGTGAAACTTGTTAATCTTCCCATTACACAGATAGGAAAACAGATGCTCCCCAAGGTCAAATGGTTGTTAAGATTAACCAGAACTTGATTTGAAGTCTCTTGTCAGCAAAATCTGGCATGCAATTAGGTAGATAGATAGATAAAATAATGACGTTGTATCCTTAGCTGGCCTTTTGGAGGCCTTCCTTGAAATGCAAACAATAGAAATTAGTCCAGGTTTACCTAGAATCGAGACCAATAGAAGTGCAGGGACTTTCATATCTGATAAGCATGAAATGACTAAGAAGATAGTTTCATCTTTTCCAAACCCAATTACAATATAAAGTCTTTGAATATAGGTATCATACCTGCTTTTTAATGTTTATCCCAGTAATAGATTACCACTGTTGGTACTAGTTAGTTCTCAATTCCTTCTCAGTATCTATAGACTATAAATATTAATCTTCATCCCTTATCTACAAATTTCTATTTTAACCAGTAATGTTAACCAAGAAGAAATATTCTTAATATAAATTGTTATAACTGTGCCATTCTTAATATATTTGTGAAATACTATAATTTTTATACCTATGAGAACTCTAATTTCAAGTTCATGAAACTATTGGACAGAAAGGAAGCCTTGTGTTAATTGAACTTTCACTTAGAAAGCATTTTGGTATAAGTGAAAGTAGGTAAGTTAGTGCAGTGTAACTTCAGATATATTTATATAGTCGAATCCATTAGGACAGAATTTAGGTAATTAATCTCTCTCTATATATAGATAAACACAAAGATGCAGATAATTCAAAGAAATATCTGATTGTCGTTCTTCAGCATAGTACATAGTACATAGTACATAGTACACTCAGGTGGCTACCTGAGTTTGCAATCTTACTCTCTCTAGTTCAGTTCCCTTCCTAAGGGACACTGGGAAGCTGATGCTGCAGGAAGTCATTCCAGAACAGAGACTGAGGTATCCTGTTTCAGTGTTGTACTGCTCCAATAGGTGTTAATCAGAGTATTAATATCTGGAAGAGCCTGGGCAAATTTGGTGTGCAAGGTAATCTCTCAGATTTGTCTGGAGATTACCTGGAAAAGCAGAGACCCAATAAACCAAGTCTGTATTCCCTACTTCCCCTCCCTTCCTTCTTTTCTCTTTTTGTATTTAAGGGGATATCAGGAAAGCTCAGGCAATTGAAAATAGAATATGTAATAAAGAGGACTGAAGAATTTAATGTTTTGAATGATGGGGAGAGGCTGAGGAGACCGATGACGTAAAATGTTTGTCCAGAAGCTTGTCCTTATCCCTTTGGATAAGTATGAACACCTTGAAAAAAAACCCTTTCTATCCTGAATCTTCTGAGTAAATGTCTCCTTTTCCTGGAAAAAATCCAAACATGATTAAAGGTCAGTGACTTGCAAGGTTAAATTTGCCTTCAGAGTGGCATATGCAGGCCTGTTCACCTAGAAATAGGCTTTTAGCTTCTTAAACGATTCTTCTTTCTGCTGTTCTTTATATTCAGGGTCCCAGTGTCCTAGTATACTAATTCTTGGGATGATTTTCATAAGTTTATAATCTCTTGGTAAGATCTTCTCATTCTTTTGGTCCTCAGCGCTGTCTTTTCTAGCTTCAGAGTCAGCCTCCTAGGTATGATGTTTTAGAATTTGATGTTCAACCCTGTGTTGACTTTATTCTTTCATGATATTAAATATTGAAACATATATTTCTTGGTCAGCACCTCTGTTGGTTGCCAAACCCTCATGTTAAAAATGCATTTCATACAGTGGCTTCTCCTCACCAGCTCCTCTTCTCTTAGTTTTCATTACTCAGAGCTTGTTTTTTTCTTTTTTTCTTTTTCCTCCTCCTGCTTCTGATGCCAACTTGGAAGTGGCCAAAGTAAGTTTTTGCAGAAGGGTAGGAGAAACATTATATTCTATATAATCAAATTCTGTTCATCATTTGCCAATAGTGGTTCTGTAGCCCTTGTTGTGAGGGTCCATGTCCATTTTTGGCCCATAAATGGCAGTTCCTGTTACTAGGTATGAATTAGATAGACTATTTTTTTCTTAAATATATCCCTCAGTTTAAGAAAATATATTTTCTTAAATATAGAGTCAGCCAGCTTTCAAGCTCCTTTTTGTTTGTTGATTTACACAGTCTCCTGAGATCTTCCCATTTTTGGCCTCCAGTGAGGGTTCTGTCATTTGCAAGTTGAAAATCTAGCTGGAAGCCCTTCATTCAGGCAGTAATTAATGGAATCTTTATGATTTCTAGCTCAGTAGGTGGTGTTTGAGTCCTCCCTTCCCTGTTTAGGCCTCCTTGGTCTATAGTGGGACAGTTAAAAGTGTGTAAGAGCCTCGCAAAGGCTTTTTGAGAAAATTAGTGTATAATTCCACACTTTTCGTCTTGCCATCATGATAGCTCACTTTTCTATGAAAACCTAATGTATGCCATGTATGGCTTCTTCTACAGAAACCATATTGTCTCCCCTATGATATATGTAAGAATCTTATTTTTGTGTATCTTAGCAGCTTCCCCTGATTTAAAACTTAGTGTCACTTGTCTGTAGTTAACATCACATTTTGTAAACCTTAAGAATATTAGTCACATTAATGATCTCTTAGGCCTCTTCATCAGTGAGTGTATTAGACAGAGATTAGCCTTTAAATTTTTCTAGAACTCAGGTAGATGATAACAGGTGCTAGTGATTTACCATCATTACCTTTTGTCTCTTTAGAATATTATCTATTGTTTTTAATATCACCTTAGACCCATCTGCTTAAAATATTTAAAATAGGACCTCCCTAAGCTTTTCTAAGAATGCTTAGAAAAGATAGAGGTAAATAATCCATTTAAAATGAGGCCTTGCACATCCTGCTGGGACCATCTGGTGTCTGGGGAGGTGGGGGAAGGGAGCTGTGCTGCTCCCCTGAACTGTAGGAGAGCCCCCTGCAGCATCTTGAGCCCATAGCTAGGTCTGGGCCAGGCCGAGGTTCAGGTGCCTGTAAAGGTTTTGGGGGATGTAGGATATCCTCTACTGGGGGAATTTTGAGGCCTCTTACAGTTCTTTAATATTCTGAGATCTGGAATTAATCCTGGGCTTATCCTTCCTAAATGAAGGAGTGAAGAGTCCTCTCCGTAGCCCCGGATCCATTGGAATGATTTAGCAATATGGCTTTAGTGGTTTATTTCCTTTAGTTATCTATTAAATAATGATGCTTAGGGAGGAACATTAAAAAAAAAAATTATAGCCTTAAAGCTATGGAATGAATTGCATAGAATGTGTTATTTCCCAGAAAGTAGGAGGGAGGGAATCCCTTGGTATTTATTTAGTTCTTGCCATTGTCAGCCCTGAAAATGGGATATTGACTATTAGATTTGAGACATTGTGGGTTGGCTAATGGAATGCTTGTTTTGTCAGCTCTTTACAAATGTGTGCTAATCCTGTCAGGCTGTTTTAAGGAGCTCAGCTATATATTTGTATTAAGAAGTATTGTAAATTAGGTGTTAATTGAAATCTAGAAAGTGAACCAAGGAGGCATTTGTCTTACTCAGCTCTTCTCTTGCAATTTACATTTAGAATTTGAGCTAAACTATTTGCTATGGACCATATTTTTAAAAAAACAAAAACAAAAAAATACAACACTTTCTTGATTGCTAATAGTTGTAAAAAGTTGAAACCATGCATTAAGAAGGCCAGAAGTACTCTCACATGTATTATTTTTCCCAAACAAAATCTAATGTGGTATATTTTAGTATCCTACTCAAAACATGCACCTTAATGTTAAAAAAAAAAAATTTCAACAGTTTTTAACACACTACACCATTTTACAAATCAGGGGAGTTATGTGGGGATGGAGTCACAAAGCATATATTTACTATGGCATTTGATGTCTTTCCTATGTTGTGAACTTCCTATTAATGACAATTCTTGTGTTGGGGAAGGCAGGAGGTGTAGGAGGGTACAAGAGTTTCTTCATTCTTTACATTTCTCATCTGCATTAAACTGTTAGCACATGGACTGGGTATCACAGGGACTCCTCGAATGGCCCCTGGCCTGGTAGCCGATCTTAGCATTTTTGAACTCTTTTCTTTGGCCATGTGAAAGATTTGAAGTGTTTATCAGGATAATCTCTGTTCTTGAGCAACATTGAGAACCCCATTGGCATCAGTTCTGTGGCCTAGTGATATTGAAAGGATGGCACTCCATTCCTCTGGGCTCATCTTTCTGATCACAAATACCTAGTAGATGAGAGTTTATGATATTTTGTGTTTTGTATTCAGATTATTGTGTTGTTAAGTATACCTCATATGTAGAAGTCAAACTTTTGAAATAAACTAAGGAAGAACATCACACATAACTAGAAAACAGCCACATGGAGAACTTTATAGAGAATGAATTCTTGGACCCCCATAGGTCTCACCCAACTGGGAATTGCCTTTGTGACTTGTGTAAAAATAACATAGTTCCTATTTTCACATTAAACATTTTAAATGATCTCTTATCTTCACCATGTCTCCATCAATTAATATTTTTGTTAGCCCTTTTGGACACATGAGGAAACAGACTCAGAAAGATTCAGAGGCTGGGCTGTCATGGCATTTGCTAAGTGGTGAGAACTTCAACCCAGGTTCTGTATTTCAGATGCCTTTCTTTCTTTGAATCGTCTGCACTGGCTCTTCAGCCGGTACAAATATATTAAGACTAGAAATTGATGTGTTGGTGTTATGCCACGGGCATCTATCCATTGTGGCAAATGATTTTCTTTAGTGAGGATACGTCTTGCCTTCAACATTCTTGCATTTATGATCCATCTACTAATTTGTCAGGGGGCCAGTATTTTCCATTGCATGAACTATAATATAGGGCAGACCATTGTCCCTTTTAAAAGAGTGTTGTCTAAGTGTGGAAAGTTGCAAATGAAATGCCCAGTTATGTATGGGACAAATAAAAATGCCCATCACTAGTTTTAATAGAGTTAGAGAAATATGTGAGCGCTAAGTAGTGTCAGGGAAACACGGCTGCCCGTTGTCCCAAGTATTTAATTATGACAGCAGGCTTTTCATGTTGAGTAAGGCAGAGGCTGAGTTAGATTTGAGCAGAATTCCGTCATTAGTGTCCCGTTCTTGGTGCAGGCTCTGAAGTTCTGTGTGGTATGTGTTAAATTGTTTCACACTTTAGATTTGCTGTCTGAGTATTCATTCAATGCATGATTTTGAGCCCATAAAGAGTGTGAAGAACATCCTTTCAAATGCAGCCAATGCAGGAAAAGTGGTTTACTGTGTACATTATGTATGTAAATGATGTGTGAATGCCTTTGAGAAAACAAATATGCTGTGAAAAGCCTCTTAAATAACTATCTTTTCAATCCTAACTTGTCTAAAAGCCCTAAGGTCAAAAGCTTGAAAGCTTTAGCAGATCATAGGGTTAACTAAACTTCTTGGAACTCCAGTGTGGTTTCCTAAGACTAGGAAGTCTGGCATGTTCAAAATATATACTTTATATAATATTTACTAAGTTAAAATTTCTTTGAAGAAAACATACTGCTTTTAGCAAATTGTCATGTGTTCTAGGAGGAAGAGTTCCTGCTTTTATTTTTTCTCAGACAAATGGGTAAGAACAGAATCTGGAGAAACAGGCTTACCTTTTCTGTTTTCTTTTTTTTTCTAAATTTAAGAACCAAGGGCATATTTTTTATATGTACATTTTAGTCTCAGGGGAAGAAATAATATATATCTGGACCTGGGTAGACTGTGGCCTGCAGGCAGTGACCAGTGAAGGAATAATTAGGATTTGCCATTTGGAATGGATAACAGAAGTAATGACCTAAATCAGGGAAAGAGATTTGTGAGATTTGCTGGGTGAACCTGTGACAGAAAGAAAAAAAAAAAAAAAAAAAGAAGATATTGATTATAAGATATACTCCAATGTTTCCAAGATTAAAAAATTTGCAATAAGAATAGATTTCTGGGGCACCTGGGTGGGTCAGTGTGTTAAGCCTCTGCCTTTGGCTCAGGTCATGATCTCAGGGTCCTGGGATCTAGCCCTGCATCAGGCTCTCTGCTCAGCGGGGAGCCTGCTTCCCCCCCACCTCTCTCTGCCTGCCTCTCTGCCTACTTGGGATCTTTATCTGTCAAATAAATAAATAAAATCTTAAAAAAGAAGAATAGATTTCCAATGGTGGAAGGGGCTTCGTATATAAAACTGTATGAAAATGAAGACATTAACCTATATCTTAGTTCTGTTTTGAATGGTACCTGTAGCTTAGTGTTTCAAAGTAACTTACCATATGTCATCCAGTGATAGAATCAGAATTTGAATCCAGAACTCTGGATTCCATGTGTTGCTACGTTGCTGCTGCTGCTGCTGCTGCTGCTATTGCTTCCTCTTCTCTCTCTCTTTCCCTCTCTTGGATAGGTGTATTTTTGAAAATTGGGGTTGGTTTCAAAATATTTTTTTAAGAATTCAGGGAGACAAAATAGTGCACCTCTTAAAAACTTGGGGTCTGGAATGAGATGAGCATGACTTCTAATACCAGACTCCTCCACATGGTGATAGTGTGCAGCTTTTTAAAACCCTTCTTATGCTTCAGATTTCTGACCTGTAAAATGGAGATGTTGTTATGATCCTCATGGTGTTATTACATGAATGTAAAGTGAAAATCACTCTGTCTGGAACATAGTAAACACTGTATAATTTTTACTCCTAGTACCAAAAAATAGGAGGTAGAGGAATTTTTTTTTTTTTTATATTGCAGCTACTTGTTTGTGGGAAGATGATCTTTATAAAAACATTTGTAGATAAAGTTCTTTTTTCTTGTCATATATAAAAATCCATTCATAGTCCAAGTCCTCTAAATCTTGCATTTGACAGGTTAAATCTCCAAGTGGAAAGGTGAGGGAGATTTGGAAATGTAACAGGGTTTACTAATATACACATTTCTTGGTGCTGTTCTCTTGGCTATTTCCTCAAATGCTTAATAGACCCAAAATATATTGACAATTTTCAATGCACATTGACTAATGTGTGAATAGAATCTTGGCTATATAGTCTTTCAGTAATTTCTGGTACAGATTTTATTTGCCATCTGGATTAACTTGAAGAGCTTACATACTCACAATCCTGTGTTTACACAGAGTAAGTTTAAGCACATGCCTGTAAGCTACAAATATTCATAAACTCATCAAACCCTTATTGAACATTTACTGTGGATGAAACATGGATTTATCCTTGGAATTCCAGAAGTATGAAATATGATACCAGGCCTGACCTGGTATAAAGTTTAACTTTATCATTCTTAGGTAGATAATATTTTCTGTGTAAATAGTTGCTTATATACTAATCACTTAACTGTGCTAAAGTTATTTCAATTTATACGTTTGAAAATGTGAACTATAATAAATTGTGACAATCAAGATATATATTCTTATACATCTTTCCTGGAATTTTCTTTACTCATGATATATGAGGAGGAAAGTTTTGTGGAGAGCATACAAACTTTTAAAAAAGTACTTTGCAGACTTTGTTATTTGGCAGTGGATTGGGATGGGATGTGACCAATAATTACTTAGGCAATTACTTGGAAGAATCTGTATTGGTAATTTGATTTCCATTTGTTTTTCTCAGATAGCTTGATTTAGAAATTTCAACTTCTTTTTGTCATATTTTCCCACATTATCTACTAGATTATGTTTCTGTCCTTCACATAATATCTTTATCCTTAAATGTATTTAAATGTACATGGTTGACTTTTTCTTTGTTTATAGGTCCAGGAGAAGCAAAAACAAATGGTAAAGGAAAAAAAAAATGTCTAGTCTTTTCACTTGCAGTATTCTACTGTGGTTTTGAAAAACATATATAAATTTTACTTTCTTTAAATAATTTTTTGTGGGTAGTGGTATGGCAATTGGAAAACAAACTGGATTGGTAGTAAGAAATGTAATTTCCATTACTGGCTCTTCTGTTGTATTTGGGAGTAACCTTGGGGCTACCCCTTGATTTTCTGGGACCAGAGTCTCTGAGGTTTAGAAATCTCTAAGACTGTCCAAGTGACAAAGCTTTCTGAATCTTTGTGTCCCTGATATCAGAAGTAAGAGCTCTACTGAGGTGGTACCAGGAAGCTGCAGGGTCAATGGCCTGTACTGTTCAGTGAGAGGGAAAGGAAGATGCTTACAAGGCTCCAGTGGGCACTTTTGTTAAGGTCCCCCCTCAGGTTTCTCATGGCCCTGGGTAAATCCAGGCAGCCAACAGACTGCAGCTGCGATCGCTGTGGAGCTCCTTGACTTGACTTTGCCAAAATTATCATTGAAAGCTTTTATACATAATTTCCCGTTCCTCTTTCCCAGCCTCTGTCCATCTGTAAAAAATTTGTCAAAACCGTGACCAGGTATGCAGGCATCACCTATGTGCTCTTCAGGACGTGTTAGTATCACATTACCATTAGAATCAAAAATTGCTCATTTGTTTCACAGGAAAGATGATTGCTTGTCAATGAGCAGAAAATGGCTAGTGGAGGGGGGAGAATTCAGTTCTTTCAAGTTTGAGGTCAATATTCGTAATGGAGAGAACAAGAGCTATCAGCAAAGAATCTATGGTACAGTTTTTCTGGCTTAAAGCATTTTATGAAATGTACAATATATTAAAAGATACATTCTTATATCAATTAATTGCATATCTATCCTGAATATATTATTTTACTTGATACCAGTGTATATTGTTAATTATCTCTATAAAATTCAGTTTCATAAGCCTTCAATTTATCTGAATTGTCTAGTAAAGAACTACTTTTTTCATCATAAGTTAATTCATTTTATGTATTCATGGTTTTTTTTTTTTTAATGAAGAGTCTCAAATTCTCAAACAAATCTTTGCCAAAGGAGGTTTTCATTCTTGAGCTTTTTTATAAGAGTAAGGAATGAACTCCAATAGAAATTAGTCACGGGAATCTAGGTGGTGTGGTTTTACTTAAAGAGCACTGGATATTGTGTTAGGAGACTTAGGTGCAAGTCTCGGGTCTTCTGTGTTTAATTCTGTTATTTTGGTCTACTTATTTAATGCTGCTGAACTTAAAATTATTTGTAATAGTGGGATAGTATTACTTCATCTATGAAACAAGTAAGGATTAAATGCATAAGTGTGATGCACTGTACAGATGTAAATTAATACAGCCGATATTTTACACCCGGTGTGTTTCAGGAAGATGGGGGGATACATATAAGATATAACGCTTCCTATAGTGATTTCAGTATCTACCTGAAAAAAGGCAACACATATTTCAGTTGTCAGTATGAAAGTTCAGTAAGCAAAATATTGTGGTAACTTGGAGGAAGGAATGCATTGTTTGGGATTGGAAAGGCTTCTCAGGGAAGGTGAGTTGGATCTCAGTCTTAAAAGTTTTTCTCTTGGGCAAAAGGTGGTATAAAACCTTATAGAGTCAAATAACTAAGATAAAAAGTGAAGTTGTGAAGATTCATGGAATTTTATGAAAGAGGAGGTGGGGGGAGGTGATAAATAGTCTACTGTGGGTAGTGCAGAGGGTATGTAAGTGTTTGTGCTTTGGCAAGAAATGATTTGGGAAAGTGCAATGTAAAGGATTTTTAATGCCCAGGGGAGGGTGATCCTGATCCCCTTTGCAACAGGATGGGGACTTACTGGAAATTTATATCAGATTACTGGCTTGATAACAACCTTATTTTTTAAAGGTAACTGAGTATGTAAAGAATGGTCTGATATGGTAACTGTGGGAGGTAAAAAGCAGGTGAGAGCAGGTAGACTTGTTATAGCTGTAGTAAAAATAGTGGCAAGTGTTGATGAGTGTTTGCATTTGTACTGTGGCAGTAGTTATAGAAAAGAGGGATTAGGTTTAAGAGACCAGTCACCAAGTGGATAGCCTTGGAGTGAGGGTCAGAAGGTAGAAGAAAAGGACGACTCAAGGATGATGTTTCCATGGTTGCACACTTGAGTGAGTGGGTAAACAGGGATACAAAAGAGCAAGGTAAGAAACACAGAATAATAATAGTAATAATAATAATAATAATAATAAAAGTTTGTCTTTTGTAATGCAAATAAATTTGGTTTTAAGATCCCTTTGAGTTTTACATACCTGATGTTTTTATGTTGTTATTCTTTAGGTGTATATTGGTTATATTTGGACTTTGATATTCTTTATTAACTTTGAAAGCAATTGTCATGTTCCACTGTTTAGACTGGAATTGCCTTGGACCTATGAATTAATTTAGTGAGAATTATTTTTATGATATTGAGTCTTCTAATCCATGAACATGGTATGTACCTGCATTTATTTAGACTTTCTTTAATACTGTTTAAGACATTTTTAGTATTTTTAACTATAAAGGTTTTTTCTGCATATTTTGACACATATATTCATATATTTATTTTTTGATGATATAAATGTAGTATTTTATAAAATTTCTTTTAAGTCATTTGCTGCTATTATGTAGAAATGTATTTGATTTTTGATGTTTACTTTTTATTGCAAATCCTTGCCAACCTCTTATTCATATTAATAATTTATCTGTATGTTCTTCACACAGGCAATCAACTTATCTGCAGTAAATCTGCAGCTTTGTTTCTTCCTTTACAATTCCTGTGCTTTTAATTTAATTTAGTTTTCTTGCTGATATGTGCTGATAGTTTTCCAGTGTTATTTGGAAATGATGACTGAGGGCTAGATTACCCTATTCTCAATTTTAAGTAGAATGTTTTAAATTACTTATCAACTATGCTATTTGGTGTCTTTAAAAATTGATACTTTTTATCAGATCAAAGAATTCTGCTTTTACTGAGATGATATGATTATTTTTATTTTACCAGTTAGTGTGGTGTATTAGAATAATTGATGTACTAATATTAACTCATTTTGCATTTCTGGGATGAACCTAATTTGAACATAATCCATTATTCTTTTTACACCCTTGTATTCTGTTTATCGATATGTACTTTAGAATTTTTGTTTCTGTGTTCATTAGTTAAATTGGCCTGACTTCTTTTATTGTTCTTACTGGGTTTTGGTGTCAAGGTTGTGTTAGCCGCATACTCTGGAATATTTTGTGGAAGATTGAAGTTATTTGTTCTTTTAGTAAATTGAAAGGATTATTTTTTGTTTCTGTCCAGTGTTTAGCATTACTAACGGTTTAGGACAAGTTTAAACTGAATTATCTGCTTGAGTTTATTAGGCTACCATGGTAGTATAAATTTAGAATGCAAACTTACTTTAGGGATGATTTTTGCCTATGACATTTGAGAGGATATTTGCTTTTCTCTCTCTTATTTAGTTTTAAGCTTCCAGAATATCAGATTTTGTGCAGTTACCTGGGGTGATATGGATTTAATTTTCATTCTTCCTTATACTCAGGCAGGCCAGATTTAGGAGTCTCAGATTTTGGGGGGGTTATCTATTATACTTTACAGCTTTGGTAAGCCTTGCACTGACTTCTTTCTTCTGAACCCTGGTTAATAACAAACTTCAATAATCAGGTCACCTAGGCTTGGTAAATCCCTTCACTTGAGAGTTGGCTTTAGTCTTCTGTCTATATTTCTGTGTTCCCTCCTTCACTTAAACATGAAGATGTTTACTCATCCTGTCATAAATGCAGGGAGATTTTTAAAATATTTTATCCACCAATTTTAGTTATGCAGGAAGCTCTGTTACCTAGTCTGCCATGTTTGTAGAGATAGCAGTCTTTATAAAAGGTTTTAAATATTAAAAAGGACTTTATAATGCTGGGCATCATCAAGGAATTTCTTTTTGGAATTTATAAATTATGATGATTAAATGGCTTTATTTAAAATTGATTTATCATCTTATGTTAATGTAAACAAAAGGTCTTTTATGAGAATATACCACATGCCTAGTTTGGTTCGTAATGATCCAGCCACCATTTGTTTTAGCTGACTTTTCAGGACATTCATTCAGTCTCAGGTATGCGCAAGAACTCCAGAAGTTTCATGATTTTTTTGTGAAGATTTCATCGCAAATGTAAACATTTGCATGCCCTTCACTTGGAAGTATTCAATTCAGATTTCATAGGGAAAGAAAATCCCTGTGTAACTCAAACTAGCCATTATGATTTGCAAGGGAAAGACACTGCTTGAAGCAAGCAGTATGCAGTTTACCTCCACTGACTTGCTGCCTTAAGGTAAATACGATTACTTTTTAACTTTGTTAGAAAAAGCTAATATTGGGGCGCCTCGGTGGCTCAGTGGGTTAAAGCCTCTGCCTTCGGCTCAGGTCATGATCCCAGGGTCCTGGGATCAAGCCCCACATCGGGCTCTCTGCTCAGTGGAGAGCCTGCTTCCTCCTCTCTCTCTGCCTGCCTCTCTGCCTACTTGTGATCTCTGTTTGTCAAATAAATAAAATCTTTAAAAAAAAAGAAAAAGCTAGTATTATGCTTTTCACTAATTTACTATAATGTAGATCAGGAATGTGTTTTAGCATATTTTGATATTTAATGCTTTCTGTTTTATTGATTTTGAAAACATAGAGAAGCAACCCACCATTATTTAATCTCTTTAATTTTTCAAATTAATAAGGTTTTTCTTGTTTTAATTTAAAATAAGCAGAATTTCTTTAACCTCTTCTCACATGGTTTTTAAAACTTTTACTAATATGACTTTAACCTCAATTAACAACTCTTTCAAAATGACATTTCATTTCAAAGAATATTTTCAAAGAAAATATTATTCTCTAATTTGTAAAAATATACCTCTGAAGGTACTCTTAGAAATTATAGCCTGAAACTCCTCATATTAGAGGCACTGCAATGCTGTTTTGAAGTCCTAACCAATCCCAGTTATCATGCTTAACCTATTTGAAACAGATTTTGCAAATAGGTAGAGTTGGAGGTGGTGATTTTATTATGTATAAATGTAGGTGAGTTAGTGAATATGTCATTTACTGATTGAGTATAGTTTCCTGAAAACATGGATTAATGATTTTTTTCAAATAAGCATTGCTCTCTCTATGCCTCTTTTAAAACACAGATACTGTTTGCTGAGTAAGGATCAAGTCATTAATATGAAAATCACTAATATGGAAGATTAGGTCAGTTTTATAAATGTACCAGGAACAGAAAATAAGAAGGTGGAGAATGGAACTCTGAGGATAATCCTATCCTACTTCACTTTGCTCTTGGGTAGCTCCTAGTCTGGATACCTCTTAGCCTTAAACTTTTGCATTCTTTTTATGGGTGCCTCTGTGTTATGCTCCGTTTTTCTTGCTTAGCTTTGACCTGGGTTGTGGTTATAGAAATTATTTTCCCTAAAGAAGTTTTTCTGACCTTACTTTAGAAGAGTTTGTCTTTAAGATCTGTAGCTATTTCTGTGAACTTCAGTCCTTGTCACAATTCCAAATTGTGCTTGTCATTTTGAGTCATCAGTGAGTAGGTAGGTTTGTACTGGGCTTTTGAATGAGAGTATCACTTGATAGTCCTATAAACTTGCTTATAATGATCATAATTTTTAAACTGCTTTTTTAAATTTTTAAATTTTTTAAAAAAGATTTTATTTATTTATTTCACAGATAGAGATCACAAATAAGCAGAGAGGCAGGCAGAGAGAGAGGGGAAGCGGGCTCCCTGCTGAGCAATGTGGGGCTTGATCCCAGGACCTTGAGATCATGACCTGAGTAGAAGGCAGAGGCTTTAACCCACTGAGCCACCCAGGTGCCCCTAAACTGCTTTTAAAGTAAGGTTTTCTATGTAGGTTTTCACTAAAGAAAATTTGATCCAAATTGAATAACCATATTTCTTGAAATGGGACTGATAAAATCTTATTAAATTCAAACTATGTGAAGATTATCATTGTGTCTGAAGCAACTAAAAAACTGGACAGAGTATGAGGAATAATAGTTCTAAGATGTTGAGCATGAAGCAACAAAGGACAGTGATTTTGGGGAGATAGGAAGTAAAAGGTGAGCCTTATGACTACATCAGCTTACTGAGGAGAATCCAGGCAGAGACCAGAAATTTCCCTTTATTGAAGATATGGAGCTGGGAGTCCAGAATTCAAGACAGCTAGAATTTGCAAGGCAAAATACCAGAGGGGAGATTGAGGCACAGAGAAAAAGCTGTGGAGATCTGCAGAGAATCCCCTTGTTCTAATCTAACCAAATAGTTAGCTGACCGCTGATTAGTGTCTTCATGTAAGAAGACTACCCAAAGCTCAGGAAATAACTACCCTAAAAAGATAAGACAGAAAAATCCTTGGAACTCACAAAGAGCTGGTAATAGTGTTCTCTTCTCACTTAGCAGAAAGGATAAACTCCATAATTTACTGGATATCAGGTAGATATCCCGAGAAGTGTTTTTCCAGAGTCTTGGGAAAAACTTAGCTCTAGACTAAAAACTGCTCTGGTCCTTTCTAATGAAGCTTGAAAAAAAGACCAGAAAATATCCAAGTAACTTCTCTTTCCCAGAACAAAACTTATGAATATTTATGGGAATATAAAAATATCCAGCAACCAACAAGTTAAAATTCAATCAGTATTATATCTGGCATGCAATCAGTATTGCAGCATTGCTTTAAGAGGCAAAACAAAAACAAAAAAGCCCCCCACTCCACCAAACGAAGAGAAAACTTGGAAGCAATGGGAATGTCTATTGTTAAGAAAGTGGTTGATTAAAATATGTTACATGGTTAGTAGAGAATAAAATGAAGCTCTTGAAAGAATTAGTTTAGCATGTATCTCTTGACCTAGAGAGATATTCATGGTATAATAAATGAAGAAAAAGTGAGTTCCAAAAATGCACAAAAATTATGTATTTGTCTATATATTATTTACATATGAAAGATAAAAAAATAGAAAAAGATAAGGAAGGTACACACCAGAGTGATAGTATTTGTTAGCTCAGGAAATGGAACTGAAGTAGGGTATGGAGACCATATGTAAGCATACCTGACTTTATTATACTTTACTTTATTGAACTTTGTAAATATTGTGTCTTTTTAGAAATTAGAGGTTTGTGGCAACTCTGTATTGAGCAAGTCTGTCTGTTAATGCCATTTTTCCAATAGCATATGCTTATTTCATGTCTCTGCAACACATTTTGGTAATTCTCACAATATTATAAAAATTTTCTTATTATTTTTGTTATGATGATCTGTGATCAGTGATTATGATTTGCTGGAAAGCTCAGATGATGATTAGCATTTTTTAGTCATAAGATATTTTAAATTAAGGTATATACATTGTTTTTCTTTTTTTGACATAATGCTATTATACACTTTGTAGTGTAGCTTTTTTTTT
Organism: Lontra canadensis; assembly: GCF_010015895.1. NCBI lineage: Eukaryota > Metazoa > Chordata > Mammalia > Carnivora > Mustelidae > Lontra > Lontra canadensis. The sequence goes on from NW_022631405.1 coordinate 85,852, forward strand.
TTTTAAAGATTTTATTTATTTAGTTGAGAGAGAGAGAAAGTGAGAGAGAGTGTGAGAGGGGAGAAGGTTAGGGGAGAAGCAGACTCCCTGCAGAGCTGGGAACCTGATGGGAGACTTGATCCTGTGACTCCGGGATCATGACCTGAGCCAGAGGCAATGGCTTAACCAATTGAGCCACCCAGGCACCCTGTAGTATAGCTTTAACCTAATTTTTATATGCACTGGGAAACTAAAACATTCATTTGACTCATTTTATTGCAATATTTGCTTTATTGAGGTGGTCTCGAACAGGACCTGCAATATTTGCCAATAATTTTTCTTTACTATAATTTAATTATTTCACTTGTAAAATAAGCATAAATTATCTCATAATTTTTAATCTTTAAAATATTTAAGAGAAAAAATTATGACAAAGACTATATGGGGATATTAAAGATCATTATGATATAAAATGACAACATAGAAATATTAATTTGACTATAAGCTTTGATTTTACAACCATAAAAATGAGATATGCATATGGATAAAAACCAGTAAGAACTTCAGAGTTTTTCCAAAGAATGCAAGATATATATATACCCCCCCTTTTTATATCTGAATACTTGTGGGCAATAATGATAGCTCTCTGATGTAAAGTATGTAAAATATAGATGCCTGTGGACAAAGTGTAGATGAGAAAATGTGAAAATGAACAGTGTTAAGATGGCAGGTTATGAATCATTTTGTGTTTTCAATTTCCCCGAACTTTATATAACGTTGTACTGTCTTTATAATAAAAAGTAGCTCAAAACCCAAGAGGGCTTGCAAAGAACCACAAAAATATGATTTACAATGAGGAGAAAAATCAATAAAATAAAAGCATCTCAGAAATGATACAGATGATAAGACTAGTAGAGAAAGATATTAAAGTAATTACAATGGCATTTCATATGTTTAAGAAGCTAGAAAAAATTTTTAACATGTTATGTGGAGATACGAAGTTTATAAAAAAGACCCAAATCTAATTTATAGAGAAGAAATATCTAGTGACTGAGATTAAAAATACACTGGATGGTATTATCAGCAAATGATACATTGCAGAAGAAAAGATGAGTAAACATGAACACTGTAAAAGAAACTACGCAAAATGGAACACAAAGAGAAAAAAAGACTTTAAAGTTCTGAGTGGAGTGTCAGTGAGCTGTGGCAAAGGCAAATGACTTAATATGCAAGTACCTGGAATTTTTAAAAAATATTTATTTATTTATTTGAGAGCGAGCGAGCGCGCGTGCATGCATATATGCGCGCACAGCAGGGAGGGGAAGAGGGAGAGAGAGTCCCACGTTGACTCTGCGCTAAGCACAGAACCTGATGTGGGGCTTGATCCCATGACCCTGAGATCATGACCTTGAGCCTAAACCAAGTCATTCACTGTAACTGAATCACGCAGGTGCTGCACAAGTAATTGGAATTCTTGAAGGAGAAGAGATAAATGTGATGGTGGAACACAGCCTAGAAAACTATTGGAATAAATAATGACTGGAAATCTCTAAATCTGATGAAAACAATCAATCTGTTGATGCAATAATGTCCATAAACCCTAACTAGAAGAATCGTGTAGAAACTGCAGACGTCACAGCATAACCATACTTTTTAAATCCAGTGATGAAGAGAAAATATTAGAGAAAGCAGAGAAAAGAGCACACCACAGAGGAACATGTAAAGGATTTGTATATGGAGGAGCAAAGATGAGAATGACAGCTGGTTTGTCATTGTAAGCAAGGCAAACTGGACAGTGGAGCAACGTCTTCAAAGTATTGAAGAAAACTTCAATTTAGAAGCCTTTACTCAGTGAAGGTACCTTTCAGAAATGAAGGTGAAGTACTTTTTCAGACATACAAAAGCTGAAGGAATTTGTAACTTTCCGACTTATCCTATAAGAAATGTCAAAAGACGTCCTTCAAGTAGTGGGCAAAGAGCAACCGAGGACAATCTGAATCTGCGCAGCGGAATGAAGAACGGGGATGATCACTATGTTGGTAAACAAAACCTTTTCTTTCATTGTTTAACTCTCCTTTGTTGTTTAAAACTTTCCTTCTGTCCTGTCTAATGTGTCTCATTTCACAAAGCATTTGGTGTTCTACATTCTCCCTATTTATTGTGACTTTCCATACTGCCCTTTAGTTCTTATCTCCTGGGCCATATTTACCTTGTTATGTTCCTCTCCCTATTGTCTTCCTGTTTGCTGACCTACTCTGCTCATACTCCCTCCCTCCCTGAACTTACACACGTGCACACACATGCGCACACGCACACACACACCTACTTTTGTAGTGGTGCAATTTGGTTAAAATTAGCATCAAATACAACTCGAAGAGATCCTATAATAATTAAGAGCAGTGAATATTGGAAATGTTTAGGGTTAGGGGTCGGAATGAAAAGAGTATCCGAATATGTTAAAACCAATGTTATGATTCTAACCTGTTTTCTAAAAGCATCATCAGTTGCTTATCAGACTCACTCTAGTTGCTCACCAATGAGAGACCCCACAAATGTCCAGTGGGGCAGATACCCTCCTTATATCCTAGAAATGACTGCTTCTCTTTTCAGAGTAATAATGCCCCAATTCATTTCAAGATAGAGCAATTTTCTATACTTTATAGTTCAGGAGTCAGTAACTGCTGACTTATTTTTCTTTCTTTCTTTTTTTTTTTTAAAGATTTTATTTATTTATTTGACAGACAGAGAACACAAGTAGGCAGGAGGCAGGCAGAGAGAGACGGAGAAGCAGGCTCCCTGCTGAGCAGAGAGCCCGACGCGGGGCTCTATCCCAGAACCCTGGGATCATGACCTGAGCCGAAGACAGAGGCCTTAACCCACTGAGCCAGCCAGGCGCCCTGACTTATTTTTCTAATAAAAGTTTTATTAAAAAAAAAAAAAAGTTTTATTGAAACACATCCATGTCCCTTCTTTTCCATATTGTCTATGGGTGCTTTTGTGCTATAATAGCAGAGTTGAATAGTTGCAGTCGCTAGAGGTAGCATGGACCTTTTGCGAGCCTAAATTGTTTATTTTTTGGCCCTTTAAGAAAATGTTCTTTGGCCCCTAGCAAACAGAGCACTTACTATGTACTAGGGTTTTTGTTTTTGTTTTTGTTTTAGAGAGAATAGAAAATGCATGTGTGCGTGTGGTGGGGGGAGGGGCTGAAGGGGAGGGAAAAAGAGAATCTTAAACAGGTTCGACATCCAGTGGAGAGCCCCACACAGGACTCCATCTTACAACCCTCAGATCACGACCAGAGCTGAAATCAAGAGTCAGATGCTTCACTGACTGAGTCACCCGGGTACCCCCTAGGTACCAAGTTTTAAAAAATATATTAAGTACAAATATTAATTTTAAAACTCATAAAAACTATATGGAGTAGATGTTACAGTACCTATTTAACTGAGGAAACTGAGGCACAGAGCGTTTTGTCCCAAGTCACAAAGTTAATAAGTGGTAGGTCCAGGATTCAAACAAAGGTGGCTTCACTCCAAACTCTGGGCTTTTAACAGCTGTCTCATACTGCTGCTCCAGTTGAAGAAATAAAGGAAATACAGAATTAAGAAAAAAAAAAAAAAAACCAGCACATGGAATATATGGTTAATTTATGGTGAACAGCCAACCAGTTTAGGTGAAAAGCAGAGAATTATTTAAGTTACAAGAAAGAAGATAAGATACATTTAATTAGCTTTAGATTAATTATTACAGTTTCTTTAGACTTATCCACGAAAGAATAATTATAGGACTAAGCAAGTTTAAAAAAAAAAAATTTTTAGTTTTATTAGCCCTTAGTGAATTACTTCTTTGAATTAGACCTGTATACGCAATCAGGATAGTAATTCTGTAGGATAGTAGACTCAGGCTCCTTTTGTCAACTTCTCCATTTCTCTGTTTTTCTTTTTCCTTTCTGTTGGTTCAATGTTATATCCATGGAACTGTTCCAATGAGAAATCAAAATCATTTCCAAAAATTTTAGTTCCTTAACTTTGAGTTTTCCCTAAACCTGTTTTATATTTTCTGCATCATTGTAATAGAGAAATCGGTAAGCATTTATTTTGCTAATTGTTCGTAACTAAAACATGTGAAATAAAACAGGCTCAAGAGATTCTGACAGCTTGATTATTTTTCTTGAAATTATTTGAGTTTGGATTTTTGACACAGTGGTCTAAAAAAGTTTAAAAATTATAAACATGCAACTTGGTAACTGTTTCTCCTTATGGAGACTGTATTTATGACCAGAGCTCAGCATGAATTGATTTTTAAGAGTATGTCATGGTAGCGCTTTTATTAACAGAACACCATGCCATAACTGTTTTTATTTTTGGACTCAAGCTGTAATGTCCTTTCTCTTTTAGGGTGATAGTAGGTATTTCTTTCAAGATAGGAAGCATGAATTTTGTTCATTATGAGATGTTAAAGTAATACCTATTCATTGCACCCAAATGGCCATATTAGCTATTAAAAATGTGTACAATTTCTTTTACTAGGCACCTGTGGAATATGTGAGAAATTAAAGAGTATATCAAAAAGGGCGTCTTGTCCTAAAAAGAGATTATAATCTGGTTAGGAGTAATAGAATAAATATACAGATGATGGTATTAAAAAATGCAGAGTAAGGTCAGTTTCACGTAGGACACTTTATACACTTATGATACGTTAGACAGTATTGCATTATTGAATTACCTGTTTAGGACAATGCTATAAATTGATATGAACTATAGTAAACATTTGAAACAAACAGTGCTGTAGGACTTAAAAAGGAAAAGCCATTCTTTTACCAGTTCACCTTGGAATGCTTTACAAAAAGATGTGGACTAGATTTTGAGTAGATAGGAAAGATTAGATTATAATGAATACTGAATATTCCTATAGCACTTAGTTTTTTTCAAACACTTTCAAAAATCTAATCTGATTTTATAACAACCTAATAGAACAAATAACATTGTTTTTCTTATTTGAAAATTAATTTAAGATAGGAGGTTAAATGTCTTCGGTGTACACAAATGATAAGTGGTGGTGTTGCCCTTAAGGGTCTTCAAACTCAGAATCTTCTTAAGTTTTCTATTGTACCACCCTTTAAAGAGGAGAATGGAAAGCACTAAGCTAGACTCATTCTGCCTCGAACTCAGGAAAAAGAAGTTGGAAAATAGATGAGAGACAGGGAGGTGTTCAGACTCTGGAGATCCTTAGATGCCTGAGAATAGATTTGAGGTGGGAGCAAGGCAAGAGAAAATGAGTGGATGATTGTAATAATCCAGGCAAAACAAGATTATGGCACAGACCAGGGTATGGATAATGAGGTTGAAGGGAAGTGTTTTGATTCTGGATACATTCTGAAGACAGAGCCAACTGTATATGTTGATGAACATAATGTGGGGTCTTGAGAGAAAGAGTCAAGAATGAATCCAAAATTTAAAACTTGGATTTAAAAATTTCAATTTCAGTTTAAATTTATTTTTAGAAATTTAAAAATAAAACTATGGGGAACCCAGATATGAACAGGTCAGAGCTGAGTTTTAGATGTGTGGAGTTGAGATATCAATGAGCCATCCAAGTGGTGATGTCAAATAGGCAGCCGAACACATGAGTTTAGAGCTCAGAGTAGAATCTGGACTGGAGAGATGAAGTTAGAAGTGATCAGAATAGAGGTCAGACTGTGTGCTGAATCATTAGGGGAATGATCGCAGATAAAGAAGAAAAGAGGTCTTAGAACTTGGTTCTGAGGCACTCCAGCATTCTGAAATCTTGAAGATGAGGAGGAAACAATAAGGCGCTTGACATTGATGTGGTTGCTTTAGAATAAGGTGAAATGAGGCTGCCGAATATGGGAAAGCTGTAAAGGCATGTTGAAACATAACTTGAAAGAACCTTGGAGAGATTTTTTCTTTTTCTTCCTAGACCATGCTATAGGTCTAATGGTATGTTAGGCATAGAGTACTTCAAGAAAGTCCTTCATAAAACAGTGTAGTGATTAAACATTTTTATTTATTGGATGAAGGAATGTTTATGGCTGTCACAATAACAGAGTGAGAAGTAAGTAATAGGGAGTCATTATCCTTATTTTTGACGTGAGGAAACTGGGACCAGAGAAGGTGAATGAGTTGCTTCTGGTTTTACAATTCGTAGTAGACTTTTTCTGGTTACTAACATCAAGTGAATTGTCAATACCTGCTGTATTCCCTGCTGTCAAAGATTTTGATAAATTTCTAAAAGTGTATTTTATAAGAAGAAACAAATTAGAGATCAGAATAAAGTAAAGTAATTGATGTTAAGGAAAATAACAACGTTTGAACACAGTGATACAGCCTTCGAGGACATGAGGAATCACGAGGTGCTGAAGAAATGACTGGACTGAGAATCAAGAAATTTGGATACCAGTCCTGGCAGCTTAACTTTCTGAAAGCCTTGAAACCAGTTTCTCAAGCTTGCTGTATTGCTGAGAGCACAGCTTTCATGTAGAAAAGGATTTGTAAACACATTAAAGAGGCCTGGGGGGACATATATATAATTAACTTCTGGGGGGCATGTTGGACTTGGAGGAACAACTATGGGAGACTTTTACTTTCCTCTTCAGTATTGTCTGGTTTGTTTAGAATGAACATGTGTTACTTTTTTTAGTTTCATGAAAAAGACAAAAATGAGGAAAAACTGTAAGAAAAAGTTCAATTCAGCAATTTCTAGACATCAACAGAAAGATGTAGTTCATATCCATTTGGTATCCAAGTCTACAGTTCTGTAAAATTAGGGCGTTTGAGTAGAGTCACTAAGAGCAGTTCCAACTGTAGCATCCTGCCATTCCATGGAAAGCCACACGTTTCAGGATGTGGGCCCTTTTCCTTACTACTATATAAAAGGGAATCCTTGGACTAATATGTCCAAGAAAATCAGGTAACTGAAGTGCCTGGTACATTGTAATAATGAACTTGTAATGTGGATCTAAGTAATTTAGTAAAATAATACGCTATTTCACATAACCATAATAACCACTTGAAACAGTTACTGTTGTTATCACCTATTTGTCCTCAGTTTTACATATGAGGTCATTGGAGCTTCTCAAGATTAACTGACATGCTGTGATCACACAGCTGCTAAGTAATGAAACCCAAACCTGAGTTCTGAGCCTGAAATCTCAAACACTCAGTCTTTCTTGGGGGGTATACCTTCCTTGATGTGGGGTAACATTGATTAATTTCCATTTACAAAGTGGGAACACCAGAGTTTACTTGATCAAGTGCCTCATTTCTGTACTCCCACCCCTTATTTCTTTTCAAGTTAACTTTCCAAGTTAACAAAACTAAGGGTTCACTTTTCCTTTCTGTGCCTCACATGCTTAAAAAACTAACCTCATCTGGGGTGCCTGGGTGGCTCAGTGGGTTAAGCCTCTGCCTTCAGCTCAGGGCATGATCTCAGGGTCCTGGGATGGAGCCCCACATCGGGCTCTCTGCTCAGTGTGGAGCCTGCTTCCCCCCTCCCCCAACACCCCCCCTCCCCGCTTGCTGCTCTGCCTGATTGTGATCTCTGTCTGTCAAATAAATAAATAAAATCTTAAAAAAAAACCCCAAAACTACCCTCATATTCTTTAGTCCTAAAATGCGTTGTTCAGATTTTAATGTTTCTGAAACACAAATCTTATCACTAATGGGTCTATTGAATGTTGAATTTTCTACAGAAAAATTAGAATTGAAGATCTTCTTAAATATGATAATATTTCTGAATCCTGACAATGAGGCATTAGACTTTCTATTGACAAAACTGTTACATTCTTTAACAGTCTAGCAACACATACATCCAGTTTCCTTGACTGTCTTCCTGGTTGTAACACACTTATCTTATTGAGATTTCCGGCTTGAGTCTCTGATACCCATTTCTCTCTTGTCAGACATGAATCCCACGGCTCCCCACCCCCACTCCCCAGTTCAGCCGCCTCCTTTGCTACCTCCTAATGCTCATTCTAGAACTTGATTTGGGTTGTCCACCGTTCTGGTTTCATACTCAGTTTCTGTGACCCATGTGAACAGCTCCCAAACCTGTCAAAATATCAGAATCACCTGGAGACATTTTTAAAATGACAGATTCTGAAGTATATCGGAAGAACAGAATCAGTTGCTTGAATTGAAACCGGAAATTTATACTGAAACACGTTGCTTTCATGCACTGCAGACCAGGCATTTCTGTCCATGTAATACCTTTGCTGGAAGCAAATTTCTCTGTCGATTTTCTCCCAGTTCAATGGTCCGGGATCTTTATCTGCGGTGGGAAGTTAGAGAATGCAATATCATTCTGTCATGGCACTTTGATTAGAAACTTTATTATTGAGAATTATTTTGAGAAGACATTCTAATCTCTAGAAGCATGTGTCTGTTTGCTCTTCGTGTTGTGTAAGCATATCATAGTAAATTAGATTTAGAATTATAATCCCCATAGAGGTGCTCATTTCCCCATATAATGAAAAGAAAAATTGGGGGGGGTGAATTTTTTTTTATCGTTTTCTTTCATCACATATAAACCACTTTGTGCATTGGGGTTTACAAAGAAATATTTTTAGAAAATCATCTTTATACCACATAAACTGTGAAGTAGTTAGGTTTATTCCAGTTTTTGAAATAAGAGATTTCAGCCAGTTTCCAATGAATATTTTTTTAATTTGAATAATAAGTCCGGATCATTGAATTTTTTTTATTCCCTTTGGTACATGATGAGTTTCTTATGATTAAAATACTCAATGAAAATGAAGTTATTTATGTTAATTTTATGAGTGACTATTTAATAAATATCTCCTCACTGTTAAGAATGTTATTAAGTGCTGGAGACAAACAGAACATAGTTTATGTTCTCACCTTGCTGACTACTGTCTATTTTTATTGTGTGAAAAGAGCCTTTACAGAGCCGAGTATTCCTGTTCGGTACCTCATGTTATTTTCCTAAGACAGCACATGCAGATAACTTTTGGAACTATGGCTTAATTGCAGAGAACTGCTTAAAACAAATAAAATGATATATAATTTATTCACCTGAGAAATTCAGGGCAAAGCTGATCCTGCTGAGGTATCAAAGTCTAGCTGAAAATATGTTAGTACTGTGTTCCAAAACAGAATCCCATGTTACCGAGACTTCTCTCCTGAATCTTACCCTTAATTTGCAGTTGTGCAAAATAACAGCTGTCTCATAGTAGCCATTTGAACTGAGGTGTGATGTAAAACACCTATATTTTAGTCTATAATTATTTACAGCATACACTGCAGGAAGTTCCAAAACTGTAAGAAGTTGATGTGGTAAATCTCCATAATCCTCTCATTCTTCACCTTTTTTAGTTGTTTAGAGCACGGGTAAGAAATGATGTTTAAATTCTTTTCAGGAATTTTTTTCCCGTAATATTCATTACCTTCATTTGATGGTATTTTGTATCTAGTTTTTATTTTTTACCATTTGTGAAATGTGAGCTTTTTCCTTTTCTTTCTTTTTTTTTTTTCCCCATTTTTACCCCAGAGGAGAGCAGGCTTTACTAAAGATGTTATACTTACGCAGATTTGGAGGAGTCTTGAATTTACTCACATGATTTGTACTAGATTATCTTCTCTCTCTCTCTCTCTCTCTCTCTCTCTATATATATATATATATATATATATATATATATATATATATATTCTGTGAAGTGCCATTGGTACTGCTATTCAAACTCATCAAGCACTGTGGCTTCAGGAAAGCTCTCTGCAGGTCTGATGTTCAAGCCGGTGGAGAGTTCCCTGAGAAAGAGACTGATCCCTCAGTTAAGACAGAGGCACAGAGCAAGCCAGAAGTGTGGGGAATGCCAATGCCTTTTTGAAGAGCTAGGGAAGGTCTGAGATTCTTGCACTGTTCTACAAACTCCTTACAGGCTGACGGAATAGGCTGCTATAGTTTCACAGATGCTGGCAGAACTTCTGTTTTAGAGACAGAGACATTCAGTGCATCTGGCACAGCAAACACTGTGAACTTTGGGTTTGCGTGAGTTCTTCCTGCACCCCGGCTCTTTAGGATGCTGAGGTCTGAGCCAGGTGGACGGCGCTAAGGCAGAGGATTCATATCACAACCAGGGCCCTGAGATTTGGGAACTCTTTTGTAGCTTACTGCAAGGGAGCCTGCCCTAACTTTGACCTGGAGAGAGACGTTGTTATACTGGTCAGCGAACAAATGGGCCCTCTGCCCTGTCTGCATAGGCTGTCCTCTGTGTAGCGTCCTTGAAAAGGTAGTCTAGGACAAAGGACATCAGTACTCCTGCTCACAAAGTGTGCTCGCAAGAGACCCTTGGAGAACAGTCTCCCAAAAGTCTTGAGCAATGAATATGCTCATGGTTTAAACAATTCTTAGAAGAATTTTTTTGTCCTGCTTACTAATTCTGCTTTACTTGAGTTTACCTTGGAGTCTGTCTTTTTATATCATCTTTATCATAGGCAGTGTTGATGATTAACAGTCCAGCTAAAAGAAAAATAACTAGGAGTACTGAGGAGAGGAGGAACAGCTCATCGCAGAGGAGGCCCTCTTTCATACCAATGTACTATATGGCAGGCAATATCGGCCTTTTACGACATTCTAGGTAACATGTCAAATAATAATAGCCCAAGCTGGAATTTCCTTTTAAAGAAAATGGTCTGTGGAAAAAAAAAAAAAAAAAGGAAAAAAAAAAAAAAGAAGTAAGGACCAACTATTCAGACAGGGCTAATAACTACTGAGAACAGATTAAGTCTTTCTATAATGAAATCTTGTGGTTAAGACTGGATGTTTAAGATGATTGAGTGATCTGATGAACAACAGGCTTGGATCTTTCTTTGCCAGGTAATTACCTGCAGGAAGATGACTCTTTTGAAGTGAATTTTGTGTTAACTGCTCATATGATTGAGGTTCTTAATGCTGAAGATTATTTAGTCACCCCTCCTTCAATTTGATCAACTAGGAAACTGAGGCCTAGGAAGTCTGGGAGAGTTGCCTGAAGTTACACAAGAGAGAGGAGAAGAACTAACATCTCATGTCTCCCTGTAGGGCATTTGTTTACTCAAAAGATATACATTATGTTAAAGTCAAAATATGAGAGGGAGGGAAAGAGAGAGAGAAACAGAGAGAAAGAGAGAGACTGATCTTAACAGGAATTATAATCCTTACGTAGAAAAAACTCAACTTGTCACTATAAATACCAACCCAAATTAGTACTGTATTTGGAAACTGGCCCAAATGTTTGAAGGTACATTTCAGTTTATGACTAGAGCTTGGCCTTGGTGTGGAAAAATATTAATTGCCATTCAAAATCACTTTTAAAAGATGAATATCTGAGATGCAAATACAGGATCGCCTTAAGCACAATAAACAATTAAACCAATTATAATTTACCAGTGAAACTTCCAAGTGTTGAGAAATTGGCCTTGTTTCATGTATGGTGAAAGTCAGAGAATGTCAGAGTGGTTTAACTGTTTTCATCTGTACTAAGAGGCTTGGCCATATTGAGCTGGAAGGAGTCTCAGAGGGCATCTGCTAGGATGATTTTCTCCCCTTTGAGGGGCGGGGTCTTGGAACTCTGAGGACAGAGGGACCACTGAGGATGAAGACTTTTACTCTTATTTCTAATACAGCCTCTTTACTTTTGCCACATCTTGGCTTCTGTTACTTACAAAACAAACTCAAAAGCCAATATAATATTTTTTATCCTGAAAGGAGTTTGGGCATATGCATTTATTAAAACTAAGTGAGTATGCACTTAATGTTTATGTTTTATTATATTTGTGTTTTATGGGAAGAACTGAACAATCAGTGGACTCAATTATAGCATGCTAAAGTATTTAGGGAGTGATGTGCTGATGTCTGTGATTTACTTGGAAGTACACCATAATTGAGGTAGATTGATGGTTGGAAGCACAATGAAGCAAGGATACTAACATGTTAATGGTAAAATGTAGATGGAGGACTTATGGGTGTTTATTAAATGATTCTTTCAACTTCGTGGCATGTTTGAAATTTTCCTTAATTATTTGGGAGAAAACTCACCAATATATATAGTTCAACCCTCTCATTTTTCTAAGTGAAGAAAAGTGAGGCTCAGGAAGAATAAGGTTAGTCATTGGCAGAACAGGAACTAGAACCAAAAGATCTTTAAAGAACTGGTTCTGCTTGTCTTTACATTCAAATTTGAGCATATGCCCAAGACTTCTTCACATAAATGTCAGAAAGGTCATGAGTATTATCTAAGATGAAAAAAGGCCTTCTACAAGATGATTGAAACTCCTACTTTTA